>NW_020956124.1:183005-185323 GCF_003031625.1 Empidonax traillii
ATGCAGGCTTGCCAGGGAGAAGGATGAAGAAGAGTCTTAGATACAGCCGTTGCTCTTCACTTGCAGAAATGGGAGTGAAGTATTCTCGTTCTTCAGTGTAAAGTTAAATGTCTGTAACTTCACTTCTGATTCTTTAATGTGGTATATATTTCACTACTGAAGAGCAATAAAGCAGGCAGTGTTTAACAGCCTCAAGGACTACTGGCTTCTGACACTTAATCCAGAGAATGGTGAAATGGTTTCTAGTTCCTGCTTAGTGTCCTGCCACCCAGCCCATGGCAGGGAATTCAGAAGCCAGACAGGTTTGCAACTAACAACAGAAGTTTATGCACAGTATGAAGATGTTATTTCTGACCTGGAAGCAAAGCTTAAATAAATACAGTCTAGTGAATGTGTGAGGCTTGAAATGCTATGTTCTTTTCAGGTTTTTTTTCAACTTTTGTTCTCTTCATGGGTTTTGGAGGTAAATACTAACCTCTGAACATACCTCTAATTGCTTTGTCACCATTTTTGTTGTCATCTTTGAAGATGCCGGGGTTTTTTAAAGGCTGCTGCATATTAGTGTGATCTGTGCAAAGGTTGCCTTCCTGGAAGGACTTGAACATGAGCTATGAATGTTCTCCTTGAATGCTATTTCAATTTGTTCATTTCAGACTTAGTTGCAGACTTCTGTCACTGAGAGAAGAACCTGTTCTTCCTTTCCTCTGACCTTGGTTTGCTTAAACATTTCAGCGAAATTTAGAGTTAATTTTTCTTAACAGAAGCTGCATTCCCTTTTGCTTGCAGTGTGATCCAAATCTTCAAGTCTTCAACGTGTTTATTGACAACCTCGACTTGCGTCTTCCTCGAATAGCACTGTTTTCTACCCGAACCATCAAGGCTGGAGAAGAGTTGACCTTTGACTACCAGATGAAAGGTCTGCACATTTTAACAGGGTTGTTTTGGGAGGCTGGGTGCTGGTGGGTTTTGCTGCAGCCTGACTGATGGTAGCGTTTCAAACGTCATAGCATTTCAGCTCAGGCACTGCCCTCCCTAATGCATCTCTGGATTTCAGAACTGTCATTGCTCGTGACATGTTGTGCAGAGAAGATCACAAACAGAAGCTTTTGCCTTCACCTCTAATGCATTGCCTCCCTCAGCACTCCTAGCTCACAGCAGGGATTGTGGTTGGATTGTCTGATGAGGCAAATGATTTTGAAGTTTTGTCCCAGGAATGCTCAAAGGAATGGCCAGGCTACCATTAAATAAAGCTTCCCTTTATGGAAATAGGCACTTCAGATAAACTACTTTCCAAGTAATCTGTGAGTGATAGTTGCTAAGGCATTTGTAACAGCTCAGCCGTGTAAGGCACCACAGGTTTATCTCTGGATTCTGGTGTCTGAAGGCCTCAGTTTTGGATGTAGGTCCTGTGGAACAGATGATGTGGCTATCCTGGTTTTAGCTGGGATAGAGTTAATTTCTTCTTAGTAGCTGGTACAGTGCTGTGTTTCGGATTGTGCATGAGATAAGACACTGATGTTTTGTTTGTTGCTAAGAAAGCTGGGAGGAAGCACAGACAGGTGACCTGAACTGGCCAAAGGGATATTCTGTGCCATGGAATGTCACACCCAGTATGGATACTGGGGAGTTGCCCAGAAGGGGCTGATCAGGGTTCAGGGATGAGGTTTGGATGAGGTGGTGAGCAATTGTGGTGCATCACTTCTGTTTGTATTTTTCTGTTTGCTATCACTTTTAGTACTGCTATTATAATATTTTGTTTCCATTATTAAAAGGTCCTTATCTCAACCTACAAGTTCTACTCTTGATTCTCCTCCCTGTTCCACTGGGGTGGAGGTGGGAGTGGGAGTGAGCGAGTGATGTTTCACTGCCAGCTGGGCTTAAACCCGGGCACTGCCAAATTGATCTGGAATCCTTAAAACTACTCCTCTATGTGGTGTCTGTGACACTGACAGCCAAGGCTGGCTGCACTCTCAGCTGATCCTTGTGGATACAGACATGAGGGAACAAGGCTTGAGTTTGCTGAGTTTTGGATTCTGATGTATGTTCTGGATGTTGTACAACAGTGGTAACGAGGGTGTTGGTAGAGTTTGAGGAGAGCTTCACACCCTTTGATCTGAGGTGTTAGAAGGTCTAGCAAGTTCGGGGGGAGAACCTGCTGGAAGACCTCCGAGGCACATTCTGCATTGGGAGACGGGCACACACACACACAATATGTGACCCACAAAATGGCAGTTTATTACTCAAGAAGACAGCTTATATACAGGGAAATACAGAAGGTTCTGGTGAAAGGGTGGGTTCTTGCCAGGGACAACGAATCC
>NW_020956124.1:186084-218331 GCF_003031625.1 Empidonax traillii
TGTTCTCTTTTAAATGTGTTTTAAGAAGACTCTTCTTTCACGCATATATTCAAGTATTCTTACATCTAATGTAAATAAGGGCAGTGAAAACAAGGCATTGTGTTTGTAATTGAAATGGCATTGGCCAAAGGGATTGTAGTGTTTCAGGCAAATACAAAATGGATACCGGGAATTAAAAATAGATTTTTCTAGAACTGTTGTGTAGGAAACAGTAAAATGTATGCAAAGAAAACTCTAAAATGTACCTTGATTTGAATATTCACAGAATCCTAAAATATGTTGAGATGGAAGGGACTCATCAGGATCATCAAGTCCAACTTCTGCCCCTGTGCAGGACACCCCAAGAGTCACACCATGCACCTGAGAGTGTTGTCTTGAGCTCTGTCAGGTTTGGTGTTGTGACCACTTCCACGGGGAACCTGTTCCAGTGTCCAAGCACCCTCTCAGTGAAAAAGTTTCCTGATATCCAACCAAAACCTCCCCTGACTCAGCCTCATGCCATTTCCTTGAATCCTGTCACTGGTCTCAAGAGTGAAGAGACCAGTGCCTGCCCCTCCTCTTCCCCTCACAAGGAAGTCGTACCTGCGATGAGGTCTCCCCTCAGTCTCCTCTTCTCCAGGCTGAACAGACTGAGTGCCCTCAGCTGCTCCTCATTGGGTTGCCCTCCTTTGGACTCTCTCTAATGGCTTAATATCTTTCTTTCATTGTGGTGCCCAAAACTGCCACAATATTCAAGGTGAGGCCACTCCAGAGCAGAGCAGAGCGGGACAATCCTCTCCCTCGACTGGCTGGCGATGCTTTGCCTGATGTCCCCCCGGACAGGGTTGGCCCTCCTGGCTGCCAGGGCACTGCTGACTCAGATTCAACTTGCCACTGACATTCAATGTGAGCTTACAGCCATAGGCCTTCAGGAGCTGATTCCAGAGTGATGAAGTGATGTTACATGTTTTCTGTACCCTGAGAAGTCGGAAGGCATTCGATCTGAATCCTAAATCACAGCTGACAGTTCTTTTGCTTTTTTGTTGTATAAAGAAAAGCTTCAAGAGCTCGGCAATAACCTTTATGGCACCAGAGGGAGGGATTAAGGACAGCCAGTGTGCAAATGAAGGTTCACAGGAATGACAATTGCAAAATGTCCATGGAACTCCACACGAATGAAGTAATTAGCATTAGCAGATCCCAGATCCCCAGATCTAAAAGCTTGGAACTTTTTAGCTGATATTCTGTTATTTAGAAGTTTTTTCAGTTATGTTCTGATTTTTATTTAGGATGCTATAGGAGGACCGCAGTTCTACAGAGGATTTGTAAATACAGGATTATTGGTGGTCACATTTGCTGTTTGTTTTCATTGCAGAAATTTGGCAGTCATGGCTGAAACAAATTGCTGACTACAGTTTGGAAATAGATAGCAAAAGCTAGGGAGAACAGCCTATTGTCTAACAAGGTTGATGCAGGGTGGAGATATGCTCGAGTTATCTGTTAGGTGCAAAAGTACCCTGGAAATTGATGTATATTCACAACTGGTTTCCATTAAGTTTTTACATACTGTGACTTTTTTATCTAGTGACAGACTTCTAAGATATTAGGCCTGTATTTTCTGTTTGCAAAAATGTTAACTTCAGTGAAGTTAGACTAGGGGTGAGTATACCCATTTCCTGTAGACATTTGTAAGATGTTCTTGAATGTAAAGGCTGAGAAACGTGCTGTTCTTCAGCTGCTTGAGTCGCCTTTTTTTTTCCTGATCATTTTAAAGTTGTCTAGATCTATTCATAACGTATGCTAAGTTTTGCTTGGCTTCAAAACAACAGTTGAAGGGGGTTGGGGTGGAGTTACAGCCAAGTCCGTGCTCCAGAGATGATCCAAGTGCTTTACTCTCATGGATTAAAAGCTTGTAAAACTTGCATATTACATGTCATGTGAAAGTTGACAGGGTCAGGCAGAACAATGTTGCTCCATAAATGGATGCTCCATAACTGGATGCTAGCTATGTATCATAGGTCAGCTAATTACCTTTATAAGGTGCCCAGCATGTAATTGTTTACTTAATGTTAGCAAATGCCTTAAATTCCATGTTAGTTACTAGCACTTCAAAGGATAATACAGGTGGCTCATTAACAAGCACAGTTGCATTTGCAGTGAAGATCTGGCCCTTCGGTAGAAAATGACATTTTATATGCTACTAGCCCATATCAGTATCACAGATGGGGTGAAGAGCATGGGCCACTGGAAACGCTGTGTGAGTTTTGTAATCTCCAATACAGAGATACACGATAAAATAGAGACTTTATATTGCTTAATGAATAGGAGAAACTTTGCTTAGATTTGAAAGTATTTGATGTGACCAGGCTCACCTGTATTGACGCACTTGGAAAAATGCTGAATCTAGTCAGCTTTTCTCATGCCACACTTCTAATGATTATTTTTTTATTTAAAGTGGAATGTGGAGCTTTTGTGTTAGCGAACTCCAGATGATCCTGCATCGTTTGGAGTCATTAGTGCTTTCTCTTGCACGTAGCCCGAGCCAGCGGTGCATTCCATGTGGATGGAATCTGCAGTCTCCAGCTCCTTAATCCGCTGCAGTCGGCAGCCCGCCCTGTCACTGCGGGATGGAGAGAGCGGCTGCGGCAAGAAATGGATTCCTTACTGTGGCCTCGCCCGCGCCCGGGGCACAGGGCAGGCTCCTGTTTCTGTCTCTCGATGTTCATGCCCAGTTTGATTTAAATATTGCAAGTTTAAAAGATAACAGTTGTGGCAGTTGTACCCCGAGCTCAGCATCTGCCTTGTCCGAGGCAGGGAATGTTATCACCAGCGCTGGAATAACGCTGCTGTTCGCTAAGGATATGTGTGTTATCTTCTGCCATAAATAAAGATCCGTTAATTTATGTTCTGGGAGGCAACAGCATTTTGTATTTATTTGAAGTAAATTCATGTATCCAGTTTAGAGCCTTGAACAGTATTTTATATTTACGTATGCGCAGTGCATTTTGGATTGCCATCAGTGAATTAGCTCAAAGGGACACTGTGTCACTTTTAAAACTCCTTTTGCTGTTTCTATGAGTTTGGCAGAAAATTGCCAAATTCATCATCATGGCTGGGCTTCGCGAACGAAGATTTGAGGGGGGCTCTACCCACGCTTGCTACAAGCGCGCTGATGGCTAAATTGCCAAATTGGAAAAGGAGAAAAAGCTATTTTCGATTTCTTAGGGAACCTAAACCAGCCCAGCTTCTGCCTTTGTTTTGCTTTGTTGGCATTGTCATGGTCACCAGTTCAGTTGTGTGTATGCACTTCCTGGGGACTGGTGGCTTGTCCTCTAGCTGTTCTTTTTTGTTGGGGTTATTTTTATTTTTTGGTAGCAAAACTAAAGCTGCAAGATCACCTGTAAGAAAAGCTATTGTCTATTTATTTAATCTCCAAATTAAGTCAATCTTTTGGTTATTTCTAATGTATGTTTTAGGAACTGTGTACATTAGAATATGCAGTTTGTAAGCTCAGGAACATTTTCTTTTCATACTGTGTGATCTCTAGTATTGCTATCTTCCTATAGTTTTTGATAAAATAAATGAAATCTAGTTTTTCTCTTGTTGTTGTCATTCTTGAAAAAAAATAATAAATCTTAGCCTGTCAAAATTAGCTATAGCAGGAGAAGTTACTTTAAGACTGCAACCTCTTAATTCCTGTCCTGTTGCCCAAAATTTTCTAGCCTTGTACGGACTTCAGCAGAGTAACCATGAGTAAACATTCACATATCACTAAACATGGCACAAAGACTCAAGGCACACTTGGAGGGGAGAGATGTTGTGCTAAAGGTCTGTTTAATTCTTTGGGACTTTAGACCACATGGATGGGAAACCTCAGGGATTTTCAGATGACTTCCTTGGTTTAGATATTTTGAAGGCACTGCAGTTTAATTAAAACCTGAACTACATTTCCATGGTAGAATCTAAGAATTTTGGCAGAGAGACTTATGATGGCACACATGCATAGAGAATGTATTGTCTTTATTTAAAAAAGAATGCAGATGAAGTGAAATTTTGTAGTACAGGAGCCTCAAGTAATGCAACCACCTGTGTGGGATAACAGGTTACCTTCTGTTGCTGAGTTACCTGCCAGAGCAGGCCAAGGCTGGTGGCTTGGGAACCACAAGATTTCATTTTTAAGTTTTTCTGAAAAACAATTCAGAACAAACCAAAACGTGGAGGAACTGATGACAAGTTGTATGCAATGAGTGGGAGTTAAAGCACAGACAGTGGTGTGTAGTACCTCACTCAGGAGTTAAAAGTCAGACTGCACCACTTGCTCAGTGTGAAGAAACACTTATTAAACAGTTTGATTTAACAACAAATTAAAACCTCCTTGCATTCTCAGTAATTCTCTAATCTGTTCTGCGGTTGTTTTTAAAAAGAACTGCAGTGAATACTAATTAAATAGTGATAATAATGATAATATGCCTTGTTTACATGGTCATTCCTACGTGTTCCTCCCCACAGTTAACTGTGGTATTTTATTAAAACCTGAGATCGCATTACAAGGGCAAGCTCTTGGAGCTCATGATCAACACTAAATTTCATTTAGTGCTTTTGTCTGGTCCATTTTCTGGCTACTTACGGTCCTGGAGAAACAAACCTCAGGAGGTAGAAGGCTTTTGCAGTTCCTCCTAGGAATACTTCCTTTTCCATATTTCATGGAAGGAACAATAAAAAGTTACACAGGCTACAAATTCCTCATTCTGATGTAAGATATTTCTGGAAAAAAATTTCCATGAGTCAGCATAGCTGCAGATAGTAATTGGCACTAAAGAGAAAAAGAATTTGGGTATTAATAAACATTTTGGGTATCACCACGATGTAATCAGTTATACCTGTCCTCAGGAGACTTTTTTCTCACTGAGTATGTTTTCCCCTGCTGCAAGCTTCTTGTATAAATGGTGCAGTTTATCTGGCTGAGGCACTTCAGCATCAGGAGTCAAGGGAATTTCAAAGTCAGAGGAGCTCTGGGAGTCCCTCCTCAGCTCCAGGTCAGGAGTCCTGGAGCTGTCACTCAGCTCCACCAGCGCATCCTGAACACGAGCAGTGCCAGTCTCTGCGGCTTTCTCACAGCCCTTGCTTTTCAAGTCACAGGCACCATCGTAGGCACAGGGTCTGCTCTGCCCTGGTGGCTTCCCCCTGCTGCTCTCCAGCTGACTGTCCCTGGCAGTCTCCTGCAGCACAGGAGCAACTGCTCTGCTCCCACCTTTGCCAAAGTCCAGGGCGCTTCTCTCCTGGGAGGTGATGAGCACTGTGTCCATTTGGCTATCCCAGCCCTGGCTCCCCTGCTCTGATATGTGTGTTGACTGAGAAGAATTCTGGGAGGAGATGTGTGTTGAGTCACTCACTCCATCCGAGTCACTGAAGAGCGACTGGGACCCACCAGCATCTGCCGAAGATGGGATGTTGTCCTCGTTTTCAGAGCTTTCCTCTAGTTTATTACACATAAAGAATTCATCCCAGCGAGGGACATCGGCATTAGAGTCCTGTTGGTCACTAGTTACTCCACTGAAATTTGCTGTGGAAGTGGCATCTGGGTCATGGGAAAGAATTTGAACTGTATTTTTTTCAGATTCTTCTTCATCATTTTCATCATCTTCATCATCATCATTTGATTCCTCACAGTCCACAAAATCTACCTGGAGGGAGGTGTAAGTTGTGGTTGCTTCGTAACTTTCTGTGCTCTCATTAATATTTCCTTCAGCATTTTCAGACTGTCCTGTGCTGGATGGCCTGGTCTCTCCTGTCTGCTGTTTTGGAATCTTAGGCCTTGCAGAAGTTAATTCTGAATCAAAGAGATCATCTTCATCTGTCAGGAAACGAACAGAAAAAGCAAGTCACTAAGAAAAGTTCATATCTCTGCTAAAATCTTGTTGAGAGCCAAGTTTTAATAAAAAGTCATTTAGTATAAATTGAGGAAAAAGTTCTTTAGACCAGCTGAAGACTTTGCAGGACATTACTGACAGTGTTTGCCATGCCTTGTCCAGCTCAGTGCCTCACACAGGGGCAGTTAGAACAAGCTTTCCTAGGGCTGGTCCAGGACTGTGGGAAGGAACTCTATCCAAAAGCTGAAAGGACTGTTGAGCAGTAACTACATTTTAAGACTGCAAGCAAGTGTGTTTTTACACAATTAGTGCTCTTAAAATCCAAAGTTAATTTACATTTTTCCTTTCAAACTCTTGTTTTGAACATAGACTGTGGTGAACACCGAGGCTTTTGGCACCTCTGCTTAGTCTCAGACTTTCACTTAAGGTTCAGTAGCATCATCAGAACCTTTACCTGTATCAGATAATTCTCTCTTGTGGACTCTCTTCAGTGTTCCTAAGGGCTTGTACCTGGGTTCCGTGTTCCTCCTGTATGACCTGCATAATGGCTTTAATCTGAGGGGAATGAGAAAAGCAATTAATGTTTAGAACACAGTAGACACTTTCAGGAGCAGAAGTAAAACTTTTAACTCGATGTAAGTACGCTGCTCCATGCCTTTCACAGGCACTGCAGCAAAAATGTTAAAGCAAAGGCAGCCACACCTAGGGCAAAGCTTTTTATTCATTGGTGAGCTTGAGCAGCTTAAAGGTAGAGATCTGCCATTTCAATATATTTACCTTAAAACATGTACATCATTTGGAAACTACCTTGTAGTTCCTTACTTAGTGAGACAAGATGAGAGGGTTCTAAATCTAACTGCAGTTTTATTCGATAACTGATCAGTGTAAAGTCTCCTTTCTTAATAAAGGAGGAAAAGAAAAAAGGAACAGTAAAAGGAGTCCTGGTTCTGTTCAGCCTGAGTGACACCACTGCTCTCCTGCTCTGTGAGGGTGCTTTCTAAGCTGCCAACACCTGCAATAGCACAAGAGAACTGGCCTCTGATGCTGTGCAGAGGGGAGGAGTTCAAGACCTCAAAGAAACCCTCTTTAAAAAGAAACTTCTGAGAAGTTGCAATGAAATAGAAATGGGTCACAGAACACAGTGAGATGAATGTGTATTCAGCTTCCAGAGTTTACCAGCAGGAAAGCCTCTACACATAGATAGAAGTAGTGTGTGGAATACAAACTCTCACACTTAGCATAAAAGTGTACTTCAGAAAGCTCAAATTTGTGGGACTGAATATAGGGGAAAAAAAGAAAAAAGCATTATCAGACCAGTAAAGCAAAAGGCAGTGCCCCCCTGAGAGGATGGGATTCAGGAGAGAAGTTGTCCTTTCAAGAACAGAGTTTGGACCACCTCCATCCAGCAGCCATTTGTCACTTACATTTCCATTAGCTTGTCCTCTGTCCCACCCAGTGGCAGTACGTTGGGATACACATTCACAGGACAGATATAGCTCAGGAAATCCTTAATCTAAATTCCAGAGAAGAAGAAGCGATTTGATAAGTTACATCAACAGTTAAGAATTTCACTTAAAGGCAGCACTGATGCAAGCATACTCAAAAGTACTACCACTGGTCTCATGTAAAGACTAATGTGACCCATGAGCTAACCAAGTGGATAGCTCTGGAACAAGAAAACAGATGTGAAAGGATTCTGAGAACTCAGCCTCACCTAACACCTCCTTGCAATTATTAACTTCTACACAGACCATCACCATCTCTGAAAGAAAAGGCTGGACACATTTAGAATGTGATCCAGCACTTCCCTGTCCTTACTGCTGTCAATCTTTTCAAACCTGCATTTTGCTTACTGGACTTCAAGTCCCCATTTGTGCAGATCAGGTATTCCCTTCCTCCGAGACTTTTCCTAAAGTCTCCCTTCAGTCCCCTGTAAAAGCCCATTTTGACAAAACACATCAGTTTTTCCAAGTCTTACTCTGTTGTTTTCTGGATGCTCTCCAGACAGTAAATTTCTTGAAGTGTGTTCAGTTTGCAGCACTCCATTCCAACTGAGGCTTTGTCAGTGCTGAGCACTGGAAACACATGCAGGTTGCAGATTACACTCCTATCTGTACAGACAGCAGGGGCCATCTACTTTTGCGTGTGGAGGAAGGAGTGTTGCAGTTACACTCCCCCTCATATTCCACCAGCAAAGCTGCCACGTTGCATGTACTATGCTGGCACCTCCATTTGAAATTCCTCATGGCAGAGCAAATTAAAACCTAAAAAGGATCTTAAAAAGACAACTGTCTTCCTGGCTCCATTTTGTATGAGGCAAGGCTTTGTTACAGCTTCCTTGTTAGCATTGATCCAGCTTCAGTTTTTTAGAAGTGTTTTTAGAACTGTATTGAGTCACATTAAATGAGTGTGTGATTCTGGGGAGGATGCTGCCACGACCAATTTCCTTTTAGTCCCTAACCCAGAAAGAGGAGTAGCAGTGAGAGATAGGATGTGAGAAAATTCTGTTTACATGTGTGGGCAGGGAATAGAAGATAAACCTACCCAAAACTGAGTCACAGTAGATAAACAACATATTGAAAACCAAAACTCCTGCTTTAAGCATTGCATAGTTACACAATAATCTAAAATATAAAGGTAGGCAACAAACTTATGACCTATCCACTGAGAACAGAGAACAAAAAATAGGCTTGTAATCCTACCCTTCTTTAACATGCTACTCTGCAGCTATTTTAAAACAAGTTTCTCTGTCTTCAGCATGAGGACTTCTTATCCCCTTATGTCTCATTACTGATGAGATTTTTTTTTTTTGGTGTCATGTCATTCACTCCAGAACAATCAAATCTCCTTTACATTTTCCTAATCGCTTTATGTTCAGGACTACAAGTATACAAACCTCACTGTATGAAGAGTGGAAAGAGAAACAAGCTCTGTACGTTCTTTCCCCAGTCCTAAAAAACAGAGGAGGCACAAAAATTAGATAACTGCCCTTCATCCTCAGTCAACAGTCAAGCATAACCTGCTCTTGAAGTCCATTTTAAGATTTTGGTATACAAGTATCAGGCAAGATATGCTCCTGAAACAACAGGTTTCTGTGTGGTCCAAATGCTCACCTCACTATTACATTGGTTTTCTTGTTCCTTTCCCCAAACCACATAGTGGAGGGTTTGATGCTGATTATGTGCAGGGGAGTTCCATTTTGGCAAGTCAGCCCACAGGGCAGTCTGTTCCCTCGGAAGCAGTCATCATCCTGCCCAATGCAAGATAAAATTAAGTGCAATAGGAACCCTTTTCCCCCACTCAGAAATTAAGCAACATGGTATCTAGGCAGAACAAGTTCTCCTCTCACTTCCAACTCCCCTGAAGCACTCTGTCACACACTGCTTCCTTAGTGCTGCTGGAAAAGCAAATCACAGAGACCAATGCCCCAAAGTGCCATCTCTCCTTCTACCTGAGCTCCTCCAAGTTGGAGCCTCCAGCTTGACAGACATCCTGGAAAAGGAAGGCCACACAGTGCATGGCTGCAGCAGGCATCATCTGAGCTGCTTTTGATAGATACATTTAAATGGATAATACCTGACTGATCTAACCTGCTGCTTCTTTACTTCACTTAATACCATTTTCAGGTTTCAAACACAATTAAACTATTTCCAGAATAGGCTAATATATTTTTCCCTTTTTTCTTTTTCTTTTAAAAGCTTCAACCCACTAACTAAAGTTCTCACTCCTCTTTACATTAAGCCATCACTTCACCAGTGTTTGATAGCACAACAAGCCCAAAATATAGCACCTATAGCCACACTTTCCCAGCAAAGTAAGCAGAGGCTCTGCAGAATGATACACACCCAAGGATGTCGACAGGCATGGATTTGAGTGTGTCGGTCTGTAGTAATATGGCACAGGATTTCTGGCATGTTCCTGAACATATCAGCTTTGTTCATGTGCACCTAGAGAAAGGCAGAGTTTACTCTTCATTAGCTCAGTGTGTTTGCCAGGCTGTAGCTGGAGCATCTGCACAGATGTACTTCTGCTCTCCCCAGATGCCAGCAGGCATTTAAAAAACTACTCCCACTAATAATGTCCAAGCAGAGACGTGTGACCCAAAACTCGGACATCCAGAAAAAGTAGAAAATCTCTCTTATGCTGAGGAGGGAAGAATATCATCAGAAAGTCAGAATATATCTGCTAATTATTAATGTTGTACATGACTTTTATCATTCACAAGATAAAAAGGAGAGAGGTAAACACTGAGCTTGAAAACTGGGAATTAACTTGTCTTTGGAAAGTACAGATGTCATTGCAGTCTACAACTTCCTTGCGAGGGGAAGAGGAGGGGCAGGTACTGATGACTTCTCTGTGGTCACCAGTGACAGGACAGGAGGGAATGGCCTGAAGCTGTGTCAGGGGAGGGTTAGGTTGGATATTAGAAAAAGGTTCTTCACCCAGAGTGTGGGTTGGACACTGGAACAGGCTCCTCAGGGCAGTGGTCAAAGCACCAAGCCTGACAGTCAGAGTTCAACAAGCATTTGGATGATACTCTCAGGCACATAGTGTGACATTTGGGGATGGTCCTGTGTGGGGCTAAGGGCTGAACTCAACGATCCTTGTGGGTCCCTTCCAACTCAGCATATTTTGTGATTCTGTGATTCTGCTCCAGACTGAAATCAAGTAGTTAAGTCATTTTAACCACAACTGCAGCTTCTTAAGGGCAGTTACCGAAAGCAGGCACATCTGTGACACACAGCAGCCCTCTGAACAGCCATTGCCAGCTCGGTCACTGGCCACAATCACTACTGAGGATCTGATCCAAAGCAACAATCATAGAAACATTACCTTGATTCCTAGTTCCTCACTGAGGTTTACGAATAAATACTCATATCCATAAGCAGCTTTGCAGTTCAGCCACACAACATGATAGCGGGACAGCGAGGTCCAGCTTCGCACTAACTCCAAGATCCCATTTAAACATTCCTCCTGAAAAGTGTAGAAAATGTTGTGAATTATCTTTGAAGATACTTCCTATGTGTTGCAATTTGGTAATGCAAAATGGCACTGCCTTGCAAGACTTACCTAAAAAAGGGATGGTTAATTAATTAGCAGTTTTAAGGACCTTTTCCTCTCACAGCTTATTTGGACTTACCCGGCTTGGTATGTGATAAAATTTGGGATCACAAAATGTAGTGTCCAAATACACACTCTGGATATCTTTTACTCTGGAGGAGAGAAATGTAATATCAGAGAATGTTGCATCACAGTACTAAGACACACCACTTCCTCTTTTCAAAAGGAAGCAATTCTACCCCTTTGTTTCAAAGAACAAATCAAAGGGAGTTTGTAACTTGCAACAGCATTGCAATTATATTTAATCCAGAATAAAAAATGAGGAAAAAATTAGTACATTATTCCTGAATTGTCCATGCCATATGATCTTTTATTCTTTCTAAATCCCACAAATAGCTCACCTGGTCCCTGAATGCAAAAGCTCCATTCTGGCTGCTTCTCCTTTTGCAAGCCTGAAATCCCCTGTGTACAGCACAGTGCCATTCTCACCTTCAAACAGAAACCTGCAAAAAGCAATACCTGGGTCAAACTCAGCAACATAAAACATTAAATGCCAGGTGGTGATCTGTTACCTCACTTAGGACAGTTGACATGACTAATGTGGGCTGTAATAGAAATGCTGGACTCAACTTGGTCCTACAGTAATTTCAGAAACAATTCAGACTCAGTATGCCTGGAAAGTAACCTGTGCCTGGCCCAGTCAGAGCTGAAGACAAAAGTCTCACAAAATCAGTGAGGGTGGCCCAGCTGTCTGTTGGAGCCAAAGGCATCTATTAGGTGGCTGTATCTAGAGCTGGGCACCTTCTTTTTAATGTCATACTTAAGAAATGGAGGATTTATTTTCAGTCACAGTTTTGTATGTAATTTTTAAGTATAGTTGAAATCACTCAGGCATGGAGAAAAGTAATCTGCCCCACCAAGGCAACAACTTCCCTCTGGACAGATCCCAGATAGTAATGTGGTTTTCCAACCTTCATCAAAGGTGATGGGCCCTGCCACAATAGTATTTTCTCCAAGTAAGAATTTTAAATTCACTATTCTTCTTCTAGTTGGAAAAAAAAACACAAACCAACAAAACAGCTCTTAATGAGAACTTTACAGGACAAATCTCTCAGCAGAAACATTTAAGGTATTGAAAGCACATACATGACCGAACCTGGACAGTGACCAGCTGGCAGAAGTGTCACCACTACATCTTCTTTCTGGAAGAGATGGGTTAGCATTATTTACAGAGCGTAGCAAGTACTACCAGTAGTTTTATCAGCACAATGAAAGTAACACATTACTCTCCACAGTCTCTTGCAGAATTTAGCATTTAAATCAAGAGAGTCTCTTCACATCACAACAAACACTAAAGAGCAGCGAGCATCCTGTCACATCTGAAGAGAGGACCAAGTGTTGTAAGGTGCTTATAAAGTAAGGTGGATATAAGACAGTTCTACTTCCCTGACTTGTTCTGGTGAGCAAGTAGAGAATCACAGAATGGTTTGGGTTGGAAGGGACCTTTAAATTTCATCCAGTCCAACACCCGTGGGATACACTTTGTGTGGAGATGCTCTACTAGACCTTAACGTTCTGCATTTAAAGTTTGTTAATTAAAATACGCCAGAAGATACAAAGTGAAAAAATCACAAGAGCAATAGGTAAGTTGGAGATCACAAATACCCTGGAAAGGCATTACCAAAAGAATGCTATGATAGTAAGAACAAAGCAGGGTAACAGAATTCATTGGCTGCACACCCAGGAGAGAAGGGTAACATGCATTTTAAAAATAACTTCTCCTCTTGGGATGTTACAGGTAGGATTTCCCATACTCATATAAGCAGCATTACTGGCCATTACTAATATATGAATCTTTTTTTGTGTGTGTAACTTACCTCACCAGATGTTTCATCTACTAAAGAAATCTGAGTTGGAGTTTCAACTTCCAATGCAACCTGTAACAAAATGTTTAATTGGATTTACTGGACGTTGTGTTTCATGTTTATGGCTGGTATTCATTATTTAGATACCTCTAGCACTCACTGTGGTTATTGCTAAGCCTGTAAAATTAAACTCATTTTCCCACAGTCATGAATTTCCATTTCCAGTGGAAAAAAAGTTTCCTAGGAGTTGTCTAAAAATGAATTGGAGATACTTCAACCAAGGTGTGCACGCCTAAAAAAGTTAGAGCATGTTGGACTTCTTACAGCAACAGCTCCTCTTTCTGTGGTTGGATCATATGCCTTATTTTTGGATGACTGCAAAGCCCAAGACATCCCAGTCCTAGAGCACACCAGTGGATTTTAAATTAAGCAAAAGAGAAATTAATTAAGGACAGGAGCAAAAAGACACGAGCAAGGTAAGGAAATGAATGCAGAGATACAAATGATCAGTGTAAAGATGACGGCCATGTAAAGCTGAGGGTGAGAGGAAAGGAAAATATTTTGTGGAGGGAAAAATTATTAAACAGAAATAAACCAATCCCACACAGCAAGCAGCAGAAAAGGAACACCGCTGGAAACACTTAAGCCCTGAAACATTGTATCAACACCAACGTTTAGGCATTTCTGAGGAGCAGAAGCTTCCTCTTTCTGAGAATCACTGCTTGGAAAGCGTTAATTTAAAATTAAACACAAACTCACAATATGATTCTCCCAAAACTTGTATTTCCAGTTAGTCAACAGCAATTCCTTAGTTACTGGTGAGCAGTATAGCTTAACTTTCAAGCTGTGAGGAGACAAAAAACACAGAGAAGAGTGTTTTTTAAAGTAAAGGCGAGGAACAATCTAACGACACATCAGCACCTGGCACCCAGCACATCAAAACCTGTGCTCAGAACCCTCTCTCATGTGAAGAGACCTGCAGAGCAGGAAGCCTGCAGCCTTTTCTTCAGCACAGCAAACCCAAACTCACCTCTGTTTGCCCATGCCTGCACGGGATTTTGTAGACACAAATGAAGGGGTCACATGCAGAGGTTTCTGTTTCTATACCCACACCCCTGGGACAGTCAGCGTTCAGCAGAACACAGAATGCTCCCTAATAATCTTGTGCACAGTGCAGAGGCCTGATGAGCAAAGAGAGATTCTCTGCTTGCATCTGAGGAGATGCAACATTTACTCCAATAAATTAAACAGGCCTACTCCCAAGGCTGCAGACATCCAGTTCTCAGCCTCTCCTCACACATCACACACTCCTGCCCCAGAATGGTGTGGTGATCCTGCTCCAGAACACCTGTCAGGGTGGTTTTTTGGCCAGGGGAGCCCAGGACTGGACTAAATTCTCCTAAAAAAAGTCTTACAAGTGCTGGACAGAGCAGTATAACTGTCTCCCTCAACTTGCTGGCCTCCTTCAACAAGCACAGACAGCAGTATCGGCATGTACTTCCAGGGTGTAACAACAGAGATCATCAAGTTCGCCAAGGCCAAGTGCACCTGAGTTGGGGCAATACCCAGGATTAATACAGGCTGGGGTATGAACAGACCAAGAGCAGCCCTGTGGAGAAGGTTTTGGGGGTACTCAAGGATGAAAAAACGGACATGAGCCAGCAATGTGCACTCACAGCCCAGAAAGTCAACTGCATCCTGGGCTGCATCTCCAACAGGTCGAGGGAGATGATTCTCCTCCTCTGCTCTGCCCCTGTGAGACCTCACCTGGAGTGTTGTGTCCAGGTCTGGATCCCCAGCACAGGCAGGACAGGGACCTGTTGGAGCAGGTGGAGGCCACAAAGGTGGTCCAAAGGCTGGATTGCCTCTCCTATGGAGACAGGCTGAGAGAGTTGGAGTTGTTCAGCATGGAGAGGAGAAGGCCCTGAGGAGCCTTCAGTGCTGCCACCATTCAATACTTAAAGGGGGCTTATATGAATGATGGAGAGGGACGTTTTACAAGAACAGCGAGGAATGACTTCAAATCAAAAACTTTGGAAGATAAAAGGAAAAAAACTTCGCACAGTGAGGTTGGTTATACACTGGCACAGCTTGCCCAGAGGAGCTGTGGTTGCCCCATCCCTGGGAGCGTTCAAGCCCGGGTTGGACGGGGCTTGGAGCACGCCGGTCTAGAGGGAGGGGTCCTTGCTGCGGCTTTAACCCACAGCAGCTCCTCACGCTCTGCCGCGCCCCTGCCGCCTCCCCCTCAGCGCTGCGGGTCCCGTCCCCCCCTCAGCCGCTGCCGTACCTGCCCTCCAGCCTGCGCTTCAGGGCGGGCGCCCGCAGCCCCTTCATGTGATCTGGGGAAAGAGAGTGAGAGGCACGGCGGTCACTGGGATGTATGGGGGGTGTGTGACGCAGCCGGGGCCACTCCCAGCCCCCGGGGCCGCTCACCCTTGTGGCAGTGGGACAGGAAGAAGGCGCGGGCGCGCAGGTTGTGGTGGTCAAAGCGGTCGATGGACAGGGCCGGGTACTCCCGCGTGCGGCCCCCGAACCGGCTCATGGCCGCCGCCTCTGCCGGCTCCGCGCGCTTCCGCCTCCACCTCCGGCCCACAGCCAATCGCGACACGACCCCACCCCCCGCCGGCCTATCAGAGGCGGGCACGGCCCCTTTTAAAGCGGCCATGGCGGGCGGTTGCCTGGCGACCGTTGGCGTCGTGAGGGGGGGCCCGCGGCGGGGCTGGGGCAGCTGCCACCGCGTCTCGGCCACCGCTCCGCCCCGCCTCGCTTGGGAGGAAACCCCCCTGGTTTGCGGCTCTCGAAGCGAGGTGGGCCGTCTTAAGGGCTGGCTGGCTGGCTAGGCGGGTGTGGGTGGGAGCACCGCGGGGTTACGGTCGCAGTGTTGTCACGTCGGGACGAGGCGGCCGCCTGCGCACCTCGGCGCGTACGGGGAGCTATCTTGTAGAGTCTGTGGAAAGAAAGGAAACTTAGGTTAGATATTAGCGAGAAATTTTTTTTTTTAGAAAAGGGAGGTGAGACGTTGGAAGAGGCTTCCCAGAGAAGTTATAGCAGCCCCGTCCCTGGAAAGGTTCAAGGCCAGGTTGGGCGGAGCTTGAAGCAACCTGGTCCAGTGGAAGATGTCCCTGCCCATGGCTGGGGGGTTTGGAACGAGATGATCTTTAAGATGATCCTTCCAGCCCAAACCATTCTAGGATTCTATTCTCTTACTGACTTTTCTGGGCCCCCTACATTTGCTGACTTGTGGTAAGTGATGTAGAAAGCACAGCCATCTCCTCCCACTGCTCTGGTCCAGGGCCTCTCCTGCGTGGGGATGTGGGGCTCCTGCCTGAGCTGAGGATGCTGCAGGACCTGGACCCAAGGTACCTCTACCCTTCAGCTTAAAATTTGCTGGTAAACATGGGGGTGTGCCCTAGGATTACCGAAGCTGGTTAAGATACAGACACCCCTTCTCCCCAGTATCCAGCACCAGGCACACAAGCTGTGACCCACAGCCCTGCTCCATATACTGATGTGGAGCCCCTCACTCATGACAGCCCTGCTCCAGCAGCTCATTTTTCAGGATACATCCTGTTCCTGCTCCAGTGGATGGAAGTTAAAGCCCCCACCTGCTCCAGCAGCTGACATCACAGGCCAGAGGTGCCCTTACCCCCAGTCTGACTCCAGGAGCTGGCACCAGTGTTCACTCACACACAGGTCTCATCAGCAGCTGGCACCTTGTCCTTTATCACACATATATGTGGGATACAGAGTGAGATTATGCAGAGAGATGATTAAGATTTAAGAAGATACAATAGGGTGAGACAGTCTGTGATGATCAGGCATACATTCCTCATAGGTCTGTACACTTCCATGGATTCCCACTCCTCTCCAACTCTGGGTCCCCCTGGTTCACAGTGCTATCAGGGCAAAGCCCAGGCTGGTCTTCCTGGTGCCTGTAGTTTCTTGATAGCCCATCAACTGGTGGTAGTGACAAGGTTTGTTTCTTGTCATGGTCTTTCTTTGTTTTGTCAGGTCCTTGTTTCTTTATATTTTGTTTCTGTTTTCCCTAATTTCCCAATTGACAAGGGGCTCTGGTCAGACAACCTTGACAGAATAAACATTTTCGCACTCCTCTCATGCCCCATCAATTAATGTGACTGACCAGGTCTGGTTCTCATCATCCTCCCTCATTTACTGCTCAGGTTTGGGTCCCCCTATGTTCTTGTTTTATGGCTTCCTCCCTTTCCTGTAATCCCTTACTGCACTGAAAAATGGTCCTTGAGCAGATGCCCTTAAGGAGCCAACACTCTCCTCCCACAAACCCTTGTGCAACTGTTAAAGAAACCACCATATGCCAGCCCAGGCTAGTCAGGATTCCACAGTAATTGTGTTATGATTAAATTAGAAAATGCGTTCCCAAAGCCAAAACAGAGGTATATAAAATCTCACTACTTACCCTAAACGAAGAGTAGGCAAACACTGTCATCTTTGACAAAGTCCCCTTCACTGTTCAACAATTCCCCTTAAATGAAAACTGCTGGTATCATGCTGAATATTTTCTTACCACCCTCTTGTATTCTTTCATTTGCCTTCATCTGTCTGTTGTCTTCTGTCTCTTCCCTGAATTCCTGGCTGGAGTTCAGCTGTCTCCTGCTCTGGTGCAATGAAAACAGCTCTGTGGATGGAACTTGGACACACTGCAATAGACAAAGGGTAAAATTTTTAAATAGCAGCCCAAAAACATCAGGATGGTGCTTTTATTATTTGAAATCACCAAGCTGGAACTTTCAATATATGACCTTTATATCTGTTTTTTGAGCAGGAAAGCCTGTGGACAGGCACCCTGAATTAATGGTGACTCAGGAAGCGCCAGATCTATCTGGATGTCATGAAGAAGCACATTCATCAGGTGAATCCAGCACATCTTGTCAAGAAGTACAAAACAGTAGTAACATGTAAGTTATCACAACACCCTTAAATTCATCATAGTTTAGCATTTATTAAGATCTAATGTTATTGCTAATACTGGCTTTCTAAAGTCAATATTGACTGACAACAGTTCTCATTGAACACTGATGAGTGTATGCAGGGCTTGAAAAAAATTCTGTGATGGCTACAAAAGAGCCCTTTGCAGCACAGGAGGAAAAAAAATTATGTGGAGATGGACATCTCAAGACTACCCTAAAGATTTAGGGTATTAGAATATTAGAATAAGGATATGTGCTTATCCTGTTAATTCATATGTGACACCTCATAACTGGGTGGAAAAACTACGTTTTTATTTTAATAAATGTTTGCTTTCATTTGCAAAATGAGAGAGAGCCTGCCAAAAGACTGCTTGGAGCACTGAACTGCATGAAATAGTTTACTGTTGCCAGAAAAGAGCCCTTGTGCATGTTTTTATTGATTTTTATTAAAGTGTATTCTCTGAGAGATGAAAAGGCCCTTTCTTTGTTTGCTGAGGGCTCCCACACAGTCAGATGACAGAGATACAGAATTCTGCTAGTTTCATATTATGGTAACAATAATTCTTCACGTAATTTCCCTGAAGATTTGTATGCTGTGCTGCAAGATTTTTTTCTGATTTCTGCTTTTCTAACAGACCAGTGGCATTTGTGCATTTGATAAGATTTCAGCATTGAACTTCTCAAGCTCTCAGTTGAAACAGGAACTTGCTAAGTAGGGAAATCTCACTCCGTGCACAGGGTTTGGAGGCAGCATGATACCCACAGGGAGGGAGGCTGTGTTCCTCCTCTCACTGCAAAATCCAGAATCTTTCTCTCATTCCTTGAAGATGCCTTCCTAATTAGGAGGCTGAAGCCTGGGGACACTGCAGAACTGAGAAAGGACTCACCTCTGATCATACCTGCTAGCCATGACAGTGCTATGTGTGTTTTGCTTGCAGATGCAATAAAAGTTCCATTTTAGTAGCAGAATAAGACACATTCAAGCAAATGCAGTAAAATTTAGATATAAGGTAGAAGTCAAATGATTCTTTTTTTTTTTTTAAAATAAAGTTCAGATCCTTCCCTGGTGAGGTTACAGTTTTGCAACTTTTTTATTGCTTTTTTTGTTTCTGTTGTTTTTTTGGTTTTTGGGGGGTTTTTGGGAGAGGTTGTTTGTTTTTTAGGTTGGTTTGATTTGGGGGTTTTTTTCAGTATGAGTTTCATCTTGTCCCAGTTCTGCTCTGTTCAGGTTTAGCAGCTGATTAATCAATTTACTATTTCTCAGCAAACTGAACAAATGGGTTTTATGTGAGGAGGAAGTCAATGGCAGTCAGTGCAGGTTTTGATTGGGCAAGAGGAGAAGAGGGTGAATTTTGGTAGGTTTGGTGCTTTATCTCTTTACCCCGTTTATCTCTCAAGATCTCTTGTCTCTCATCTGCACTGTGGCTGTGAGACTGGCCATGCATTTCCCCTTTCCCTTCCTGAGTGCTTGCTGTTCTTCAGGAACAGCTCAGATCTTCATTCTGTGGCTCTCAGTTTGGTGTCACTGCAGGAAGAAGAAATGAAAAACAGAAAGGGACAGCAACTGCAAAGATGTGAAATATAAAAATTGCTTTGTTTTTTTGTTGAGGTCTTTTTTTGTTTTGGTTTTGGTTTTTTGTTTGTTTGGTTTTTGTTTGTTTTGTTTTGGGTGTTTTTTTGGATGCATCAATTCCCCCCATTAGATTTTAGTAGGTTAAGTCAGGATGTATACTGAGGTATAGATAAGCTGGCTTTGTTTGAGATCAAGTAGTGTATTTAATTTGATTACAACTGCTTTTCACTCCCTTTTTAACTCAGACTTTGAGGTCTGTAATTCCCTTATTTTAAAATTTTAATTTACCCATTTCTGTATATCCCCAACTAAATCACCTGCTTCTGTTTTCTCTATTTAATTTTTAAAAATCTAATTTCAGGAAAAAGTCTGAAGTTCCTGGAGTCATGGCTAAAGCTGACATCAAACCAAAGTCTATGCATCGTGCCAAAATATGGTCAGATGATGTAGAGAACTTATACAGATTCCAGCAAGCTGGATACAGAGATGAGGTGGAATATAAACAAGTAAAACAAGTTGATGTGGTAAGATTTAGGACTTTGCAAAATAGCAACCAAGAGGTTAATACAGCAAACAACACACTTTATTTATCAGAAGTCTGTAACTTATCTTACAAAACAGCAAATATAATATGAAAAATCTACTTTTAAAAGATCTTAAATTTCTCTGCATGTAAGAAAGAGCAAAATGTTCCTAAGAAAGTCACTCCTCATCCAGTTAATCCTCTCACACTATTCACAACACAGCAAAATGTTGGTGTGCATAAGGTACAGTTTATTATTTTGTTGTGGGCTCAGTTACCACTGTAAAGATTGTGGTGTGAATTCCAGTAACTGCAGAAGGAAATCCTGTAATTAGTGTGGTAGAATCTGTGTGTTTATGTCAGGGCACAACCACTGGCAATTAAACCCTGATGAACGTTAAAGAACACCACAGACTCATTGGAAAACGAGCGTGTGTTCTGTTCCAACCTGCCAGGGCCTGGCAGTGATTCTCTTTCTGAACACATTCTGAAATGTCTTGTTTACCCTATATTAGGTTTCTATAATGCAGCTGCTACTAATGAGGCAATTATAATGTAGGTAGAATGAAGATAAGGGCTGTTATGTTTAGACAGACAATGCAAGTAACACAGCTGTATGCCTTGAAGCAATAAGGTAAGTGATGAAACCACTTCTGGGACTCTCCAATTAGAGAAAGCTCTGGTGTGACATCCTGTTGTCAGCTGTGTCTGGAAGAGAAATGAGGTTCAGTTTGATTAGAAGCAGTTCACAGGTGTTGAAGCTGCAAAGAGCTACTAAAGCCATAAAGCTGTTGAACATGCAAAGTGCTCAAGCCTTTAAAGCTTCACACTGTGCAACACTGAAGCGCTCCAGGGGGGTGCTGGTTTGTTTCATGCAGGACTGATCCTGCTGTGACACATACAGCTGACTTTATTTTCATGAAGTTGCTAATGAAAAGCATGTTAAGCATGTTTTTCATGGTCAGGAAGAAACCTTTAAGTATATGTCAGTCTTGCAGAAATGGAATCTTTCAACCTCTCAGATTACTCAATAACGGAATAGCGTCACTATTATATTCCTGTACAAGGTATTTTAAAAGCTTTAACTAGTCCAATTTTAAATTAGTCCATCAAATATCCTTGCATATTAATTTCTAGACTTTTTGGGTCACATAACTATAGTAAACCTGAAAACTGGTTTCTGACATCTTGTTCATAATCTGTTTTTAAAAATTCAGCAGATTAATAGAAAAGCACTATTTAGATGCAAATGAGGTTTTCCCATGGAAGTATATCCTATATTCCTTGCAAGATAATGCACAAATGTGGTTAAATGTGAGCATGTTCAGGTGAGTGTATATCCTTTTTATTCTATTTGTAGGTAGAGTGCTGGCCAGAAACTGGATTCGTTAAGAAACTTCAGAGAAGGGACAATACCTTCTACTATTACAACAGGCAAAGAGAATGCGAAGACAAAGATGTCCATAAAGTGAAAGTTTATGTGTATTAGTTTTGTTGTTGTTCCAGTTTGTTTCTTTTTATAAATCTGTCTGCTAAGACCTGCAAGTAAATGAATCGTGTAAAAGGACTTACCTTAAGTATCGATGACATGCTTAGATAGAAAGGGGGGGTGCTGGAAATGGAGAGAAGCCTGGAGCTATAGACTTAGGAACTTAATTTTTTTTTCCTCCTATAACCAAAAGACTTATTATTCCTTATTTTCCTGGTTACAAATGCTTTGACATAAAGATAAAAAGCCGGTAAATGGGCATCATATATTTGGATTAACTGTGTGTAACATCCATTTTAAGTATAGGCACCAATCTTTACTCAAAACAATATAATCTTGTTGACACTGGCTAACGTCAGCCACAGCCTCTTGGTGTAGCTAAGGGTTATGAGACTCCAGGGGCTAAAGGGCTAAAGTGAGGCCAGAACACTGACTAAAGAGCAGTGTAAGAATAACAAGCAGAGAACTGAAGTGCAGGACACTGAACAATCAAGTGGCAAGGGCCAGTAAAGAGCTGTAGATTTAAAGACTGGTTGTTGTGATAGAAAGAGTCACAACAAAAAGTCTTTCTGAGCAGTACATAAGGTATCCCCAAAGTATTTTAGTCAGGTGTAAGTATTAATTACTCAAGGAGGAAGTATTAATTGACTCGGTAGCCTTTATATGCCTTCTTGAGGTGGGGGATGGATTGTGGACTTACACATGGAGTATAAACCTTCAGGGAGGACGTGAAATCCACACTAGGTAATATTTAAAGTTAGGTAACTTCCACAGATGATGTGTGGAGTTTCTGGGCAGAATTCATCTCATCTAACTTCAAATGTCACACTGTCAGCATAATTGACCATTGACAGATTATTGCTATGCAAAACAGTAGGTATGTTCATGGTAGTTACACAAAAAATGTTATTAATATCTCCTGTCTCTAGACTGTCAACCAAGGGGTAACTAAACTGAGCTTTAGGCATAGATTAGCAGTGTATATTTTACCATTTGTTTTAAGGATATTCTTCCTTCATTTGAGCCCAAGATAGAGGCATCTCAAGAGGCCTATATGAAATAGAGGACTTACAGCTCCTAATCAAAATAAGTAGTATGGGTGCAATATTCAGAAGATCTCACTGACAGTGCTACTGCTGATCTTCTCACTTATTGAGGCTGCTTGGAAAATTTCACCTTTAATTTGTACAAGCTCTGTTAGAGAAATGACTGGAAGATGCTCAGAAGCAACTGTGAAACTGTTGTATTCCAAGAAGGTTTTAATGGCACATAAAGAGAGAGTTACTGCAATGACAGAAATAAAGCATTGCGACACTAAACGTCACTTCAGCCTTTCATTATGATTTCTTTTTTTATTTGGAGTGCTCTGGATTTACTTTTTAAGACAGGACTTTTTGCATACTTTGCAACTCAATAGTGGGAACAGAACAATTACTGAGATAACCCATCTATTTTGTCACTTTAATTTAGTGGATTTCACTTTGTTAACTTCATAGATTCCTAAAAAAAATCTTCTAGTGGACATGAAAAGAGCCTTTTAAAAAATTCATGAAAAATAGATGTGTTGTACAGCCAACTCACACTTATTGACAGAAATTATTGCTATCAGCAAATGCAGAAGGGAGAACGTTTGGTACAGCCATTTTCTCTGTCTATAAAAAAGACAGTTGTGCATTCAAGAGCAGGAATTAAAACTGCAGGGAACTTTTTAGGGTTTGATTTTTTTTCTTTTTTTAAGGAAGACTTCTAAAAATTGAAACAAATGCAAGAAATTATTGTAGTATACTCCTCACTATTTTTTGCCATACTGCTGGATGCTTCTGTCTATATTTTAAGACTAAGAATTTGCATTTCTTGCAGCCTGTGGGTATTTAATTTCAGATGAGTAGCATGGGAATTCATGTTCCACTTCTGAAATGCTGATTTTATATGAGTTGGCAGGTTCTTCTCCCTTTGAGAGAGTGAACTACCTAGATTTTATTACTTATATTTTTCAACACTGTCAGTGTGTGAAAAGATTGAATGTCACTGTGATGTTTGAAAGATTAATGAAATGAAAAGGAAAGACAAGCCTTGTAGTTAGTGCTGGATGCCAGTTGACAGACATAGCCTTTGTCAGGACTCTGCTGAATTTGGGAGTTCTCTCACTTCATTGCCAGAACAGCAGGTTTTGTACTGGCAGTGACAATTTCAGTTATGATTGTCCTTTGGCTTCCAGTTCATATCCATATTTCTCCAGCATGAAACTCCAGTTCATGCTAAAATTAAGGTAGCGTAACCACTCCTTCAGCCTATCAAGGTTCTTCTCGACCTGGTTTAATGTTCAGTCCTTTTCGCTGAACATGATGGTGACCAACAAAGATTTGTGTGCTACACTTCTGTTGGATATATCTTTCACTCAGAAATGCTGTCAGTATTTTCCCTTATCTGACACATCTGTAACTGAAATGTCCCCTAACCCAGTTTTAAGCATGTGGGGAAATGTGAGCTTACTTTCATCTTAATGTAATGTCACCAAGTTGTGAAGAAGTGCTGGGAGTAAGCAATCTGGAAAAGATATGCTTTGTTTTAGGGGTGCCACAACAGTTCATATCAGAAGAAATAATTTCTGAACATCATTACAGAAACTTTTTTACTGAACTTTAGTAACTTTAAAGAGCTGGAGATAAAATCTCATCTCTCAGTTTTAGTGCCTTGGGATGAAAATATGTGCTATTTTTCTGATAAGAGCCCTAGTAAAAAGTAATTCTGTGAAAATATTTTCCAAGGTATTTTCTTATCTGTTGGTATTCCTCTTATCAGGGAATACTGTAATGCTCTCAACAGCTGTTTGCAGCAGCTCAAGGAGTGGCTGGTGGCAGAGCTTGCTGTGAGCTTGCACTGATGTACTTGGGGTAATTCTAATTCCCTTCATGGCTTTGTACAAGACAGGAGTAAAGTCTTTTTCTGTGCCTGTTGAAGTTCACAAAGCGAGGTAGAACAAACTTCCAAGACCCACTTTTCAGGCTTTGGGTTTGACAGCTACATGTGAAATGGCAAGAGTGCAACCTTGTGTGTTCCAGGCTGGTGTGCTCTGATTTCAGCCTTTACTTGAATCCCTTGTGGAACAGTATTTTCTCACAGTGATATCACGGTTATTTGGTTGCTTTGCAATCACAGCAGCTCAAAGCACACACAGAAAGATGATTTAAGTGTTTTAATTTTCACTTAGGCACCGGAGTGGACAGTTGTTTTTCCAGCTCTGAAGACAGCTGAACCTCAACCTTTTGGTTTTCAAACATGGTTCCCTTGTTTCAAGGTGTTGAAAATGATTGATTGGCTTCAAACTTGTTAAAGACAACTTTCTAACTCAGCAGCTGTTGGTGCAGCTGTTCCTCATGATGTTGGTTGTACAAGTGAAGGCTGCCTGAAAGCAGCTGGAATGGAGTTCCCTTATGCTCTTTGCAGGTTCTCTCCTAGTATGCCAGTTCCACTGGATTTATCTTTATTTATTGGATCTGCTTTCTCAGTACCAGCCTGTGCTGAGCATCTCTTGGCAACTTGTAGTTACTTAATAAAACACATTTTCTTTCCTGTTGCAATCGAGACTTTGCATTTACTTCAAGTCTGAAGCCCAGCACTCTCACCAACAACATTTGGGAGGGGGACTGGTGAATGTCTATAAAAAAGACAGTTGTGCATTCACAGTAGAGTTCCAGGCTGGCACCCAAAAAGTCCCTGCAGTGTAACTTTGAAAAACATCACCATTTGTATGGATACTTTGTTCAGCCAGTGTATTTACACATCTCAATCTTGGGATAGAGTATCTTTGCTGCTTGGTGCTTTCATGGATCTTTTTTCCCATCAGTACTCTTCCATACTGTCAGCCTCCACAGGCACCCCACGCTCATGGGTCCCTTGAAAATCCTGTTGAGTGTCTTCTACCCTGGCTGCCTCAGCCAGCCTTGGCTCAGACCTTGAGTCTTCTCCAGGGGCTGGAGTTAAGAATGGGATTTAAGAAGAAGACAGGCCAGACTGCAGGGATCAGGGTGAATGTCAGGTGAATGTCCTGCCCAAACACCTGCTGACATGTTTGATCCCTCCAACCTCCCTCCTTGCCATCTTCCCATACTTATTCCACTCTGATCCTTCACTTCCTTCTTTAGTCCTTCCCTTAAACATCCCAGAGTAAGTTTTGTGCAGTCCCCCAGTCTCCTTCAAATACCCCTTAATATTCACACTAACCATGTTTTTCCCTTCTTATCAGTTTCAAAATTGAGGCTGCCCCTCTCCAAAGCCGGAGTAGCGCCATCAGTGCCTGACAAACTCTGGCCTCCCTTATTATCTCTCTCATCACCTGCTCCTTAATGGTTGTGTGTCTGTGTGTTTAATTTACCGTTTTCCTCGTTATTTGTATTTCCATGATAAGGAATAAACCTTAGCCACACAACTAGGGAAGCAGATGCTCTCCTGTTTCACATATCCTCCCGGCAGCCTCCCCAAGGCGGGTGCTTGGCTCTGCAGGATGAAGCCGTGTAGAGGCACCTACACATCAGGAGCTCTGTGGTGCTGCTGCTGGAGGTGTCCAGGTAGGCAGCAGCTCTAATGACAAGGAGACAAAGGGAAAGGAACGCCTAAAAGCAGGAGGAGGAAGAGGATGTGGTGGGGAGGGAGGGAAGAAGGGGATGGGTTCAGGGAAGGATGAGCACGTTGATGAATCAACCACACAGATGCGTCAGCCTTTTGCCAGCAATCTTGTACCCACAGAAACCTCCTCCCTTGCTGGCAGTAGCTCAGCTCTTGCTGTCTGGGGAAGCAGGACACGTCCCAGCTCCTCACTGCAGATGTTCCTCCTGCCTCCTTCCTCTGAGTGTCTCATCCAAGGGGAAGGTGTCCTTCTTGGGTGGATAAGATGCTGGCAGCTGCTGGGGGGATGGAGCAAAAAAGCAGGGGGACTGGACATGTGGCAGGTTCTTCATTTTTGCTCAAGGTGTCTAGAGGATGTCTGCTGCGCTGTCCTGGGGAGCATCCTTGTGCCAAACACATGATGCTTTTGAGGAACAGCCAGATCTGGGATGTGAGCGAGGAAGAGCCAGCAGGTGGGCTGTGGGTGCTGGGAGATAAATGCCAGGATGCTGTGCCTGGAGAGATGGGCTGGAGCCAGGCACGCTCCATGCAGGGATGTGTTGGGCAATATTTCTGGAGGAAAGAGCATGGTGGCCCTGCAGATCTGCCTTTTCCCCTGGCTCTGGTCTCCTAAAGCTACAGACAGTGAAGTTTTTGCTTTGTGTCCCCATTCTGTGACTGTGGTGGTTAGAACCTTCCAAATCCTATCCTAACCTCCCTGACAGATCCATCTCCATCTTGATCAGAGGGAGCTTGACTCACAGAGAAGAAATATACATATAGATATGAACAATAAGTTCAGAAGTGGTATTTAGAGAAGACATATTCATTGCTAGTATGTATATTGCAAGCAGATTATTAAGAATGTAAAAGACAAAAGAAGCAGAAACATATAAAAGCTTAAGTATGCTACAGACAGTAGTAAGATATTAAAATGCCATCAGAAATCTTTGTTTAGGAAAAGCTTCTCTGTTATTTACAGTTTTACTATTCATATCCCTCAGATGGGAAAAAATCACACCAAATGTTCATAATTCCTTTTTTTACTATATCAAGTAAAATAGTTGGATCCATCTACACCAGATGAAATGATTTACCATGTAACTAAAGAGGATATGAAGGATCACCAGCTAAATATAAACACTTTCAGTTCAGAAGTCCAGGGTCATGTACACTCTCAGTAGCTTAGGACTCTATTTCATGAATTTTAGATCTTAACAAACTTCAGAAAACTGGAGAGGTGCCAGAGGATGGATGGAGGTTCAACATGAGCCAGTACTTCAAAGGCAGTGATACTAGACTGAATGAACAGACTCTAGTCAGGCATAAGCTAATGGAGTGGTTACAGTGGGACTGTGTCAATAGAGGTTAATAAGTATTTTCCACTGTGCTTCACTGATCAGACAAATCTTGTCTGACACAGACAAGATGGTTACAAGAGGTACAAGACAGACACAGAGAAGGCAGGGGGTTTGTTTCTGGAACATTATTTTACTGCCTGAGGAGTAATGCAGTTTCTAGACAGTGTCATCCACCTCAGCCCAGAGTTACTTAATGATAAACAGTGACTTGTGCAGTGTGAGATCCCTAAACAAAAGAAACACCTAAACAAACACCTCTTGTTTGGAATGGGATGGTGCGTCAATTCAGACTCCATGAAATCTATAAACTCTTAATAAGATAACAGCTTCCCTATGCAAACAGGATTTACATTGCTTGCCTTTCAATTCAGAGGCTGTAGCTGCTGCAGGTTTTGAATTGCACAGCCCATGGAGAAGAAAAAGCCTGTGGCTTGGGGCAGTGCCAGCTGGAAACATTTCAGCACAGGAGGCAACAGTCTGGATTCCAGGCAGGTGTTTTAGTCGCCCTCTGGCTAGCCTTTGTTTAATGGACCATGTCCCTCGGGAACACCGAGTTTTGGGAAGAAAATCTCCTTCTCCTGGATGCACTTGGCTGCCAGGAAGCCTTGAGGTGTTTTGGGCAGATGGAGGAGTCACGCAGAGCCTCGCTGCTGGTGGGATGACCTCTCCTGGCACAGCAAAGCGTACTTGCTGCGGGTGAGGAAGGTTTTTCATCTCTGCAGAGAGCATCACAAATCCTGAATTTCAAGGCTGAGGTGGTGCTAAGGGAACCATATGCATATAACGAGGAAGGACAAGGAGGGGGAGACTGTTCTTTGCTGTTCGTCCTGCTGTGGAAAGCTTAAATAACAAGATGGAAAACCTGCAAAATCAGGAGGTGGGACCGCTGCTGTAAGTACTTCTGTGTTTCAAAGTAACATTTTTTTCCCTCTTGAAGATCACTAACAATCCAGATTTCCCTGTGATGTTCCTGCCACACTGGCTGGGCTGACAAGTGATGTTGCCTGATTTGCAGACGAAGCAGACGAAGGGCTGTATCGCCGTTCTGTTGGTGTGTAACGACCGGTGTCAGTCCGAGCTCCTCCCTCTGCTCTTCAAAGGGGTGTTTGGAAGCAGCCCCACAGCTGCTGCCCCACTTAACCAGCCTCAGAGGAGAGCTGGGTGTTGGTAAACTGATTATACATGTATCAAAGGCTCAGAAAGGAATTTTTCGTTATATATGCATACACAAATATATATTAATGAAACGGTTATATTTTTGAAAATAGTCTCAAAAAAATAAAAAATCTTGAGGACATTTTTCTCTGAATCTTCTGTCAAACACTATGACTCTTCCAGCTGAGATTTTGGAGCATGAAGGAGCAGATGGGAAAGCTTCTGCAATACATTAAATAAGATAATGTAAAAGAGGGAGAATCCACAATCCTCATGAAACTCAAACTGCTGGAAAACTCACAGGAGAATGAAGATTATAATGAATAATTCAGACAACACATCCCTGGATCAGAATGTTTGAGCTTCTTTATTTGTTCAGTCTGTCATCTGATCTCTAAAAGCTAAGTGCAAATGTGGAAAAAGTGAAATGCAATAGTTTTGCAGAACCTTTTGAAGCCCCCTGCCTGCATTCCGGAGCTTGGAGGGACTCCGCAGGCTGAGGCTCGCACCGAATCTCTGAGCTCATGCCTCCCTCTGCTGACTGCCACCCCCACACCACTCTCTCCTTGGCTGCAAATGATAAAGGGCCGTGGTTGTTTTCCCCCTCCTCTTGGGCTGATGTTCCTTCCCGTGTCCCAGGCAATAACTGTAACATCCAGGGAACTGGTGGATGTTACAAGCTGCTCACATCAGCCCGAACCCCGTGGTGCCAGTGGGTGTCACTCCAGCAGTGCTCTGTTCCCCCTGTGGTACCCGCCCCATGGGTCCCACTGCCACTGGAGTTCTCCATTAACACTAAACTACCGCATGAATCCTTGTTTAGGGGAAAAGCTCTGAAAGCTGTAAGGCAGAGACTCGGGGAAAGTTACCATAAACTGAGAGATGCAAGCAGGGACCTTTGCCCACACCATGAGATTACCAGCTGGGGAATGCTGGAAATATTTGTGATGAATTTTAATTGTTGTTGTTGTTGTTTCAGTTTGAATATGTCTGTAACACCACTGAATATCAATTTAAAAATCTCTCAGTACTTATAGGCAGCTACTAGGTAAAACTGACTGTAGGAACTCGAAAACTTAAAGCTTTTGGTTTTTCTTCTCTATTCACACACCCTCTGCAGAAATCCATCTTCTCAGCAGAACATGTGCCCCTGCCACATGCAAGGGCAAGAAATGTATAGTCTCAGCATGGGTAAATTAACTGGAAAAAATCATATCCCTTGCTCTGGGGTGAAGGAGCGGTGCTGGCAGTCCTTGAGCTGGTTTTCCATTTGATCTGCCAGGATTGGGTGACCCTTTCTGTAGACGGAGACAAACCCAATGCTTCTGGGGTGATGGAGAGGGATCTCAGTGTTGTAAATGTCTTGTCCATTTATTTCTCTTCCAAAGTATTTCCTCAGGTTGAGGGCTGACAGAGATGAGATGAAAGTCAATTTTAACAAACTAAGTCTGTTAATCAGGTTCACTTTGGAATCGAAAACAAAGATGAAAACAGCTCCTGGGTCCTCCAGGAATTTGGGGTTGTGGAAGCTTTGTTAGAAAGCTCCAAGGAATACGGTATCCCTTCAACATAAACTGAACCAAATAGAGTAGCCCAAGAGCCATCGTGGTGGGAGCTGAAAGCTGATTTAATAGCACAAAACCCAATTACCAGGCTGTAATCACTAACGGCTGTGTCAGGAAGCTGACATCGCTACGGGGAAGGAGACAGGAGAGCAGTGGCTGCTGCAGCTGGAGCTGCAACCAAGATAAATTGCAGCAGAAAGCCCGAAGAGTTACAGGATAAATTGATGCATTAGAAGCCCCAGCACATCAGATAACTTGAAAGGACATGCAGAACACCAGTGAGCCGGGTCGGTGAGGAGATGAAGGCCTGCTCAGATGAGTTACTGACCTCCACCCTGGGACTCCAACAACCAGCCTGTGAGTTATGGAGGCAGCAGCATCAGTGACAGTGATATATAATTAGCCTTGGGATACATTGAAATTTTCATATATGTGCTGAATTAAACCTTGGCCCAGAGTACAGGAGAAAACACATCGTGGCCTTTAATATAAATAAAATATTAGACAGGAGAGAGCATATATTCTTCTACAAATCTATGGTGCTGATGTTCTGAAGAGATTCCAGAGCTCTCTGCAATTTATGGGCCAAATCTATTGCTTGGAAGCAATGCCAGGAATGTTTTTGAGAAAGAAGAGCTACAGCTCAGCACACATACCTTGGATCTGCTCTAACAGATGCAGCCAGCTGCGATAAATGTAAAACACACCAAGCAGGAACAAGGGAAGGAAAATTGTGTCCAACCTGAGCAGAACAAGCCTTTGTAATGTTAAACTACCCAAGATTTCCTTTTATATTATTTCCTCCATTAAAAAGCGGGTTGTTTTTCTTTCAGACCTGAGAAGTGTACGTATTTTTCACTGAAGATTGATACACTTACTCTAAATTGTAGAAAGAAGTGAATCTGTTGGGTCTGTTATGTTAGTGGCTCAGTCAGATTCCTGTGCTTCCCAGGCCCCAACTAGACCCCACAAAACCCTCAGTATTTAATCTGGACACAGACAGATCTGCTCAGGAATATTAATATACAAGTGCTGAAAAACGAGTGTAAACCCAACCATTCTACAGGTCAAGAGCACTTGTGCATCAGGAAGCCACATCCTTCACCCACCATGGGATTTTTTTTCCCAAGTGGCTCAAGATGACATGAAGAGCCTCTCCACTGAGTCCTGGAGATCCTGAGACCTTCTTCACCCAACCATGAGTGTGTGGGAGCGGCTGCTGGAGTGTTACAGGAGGCCTTTGTGAGTTCCCACCCAGCCCTTCAGCTCAGGACATAGTCGAGCTCATTGAAACCTTGATAATTTTCTGGCCTTACTTGAGTTTAGTGCTTCCCGTCCTCGCAGCTGCGGCGCTTTGGTCTTTGAGCTGTTGAGCTCGGGAGCCAGAGAGCTCGGGGCCCTGAATACACAGCACGGGCCTGAGGTCGAGCAGCCCTGGCAGCACTTTTCACCTAAAATGACCGAAATGTTTCGCAAGAGAAGTGACTGGTTTCACTGCCCTCTTGCTCAAGAGCTGGGGAGCTCCCACGAGCCGTGACCAGTGGCCTACGGGGGGATCTGGGATGGCTGGGGATGGCAGGAACTGGATCCACCAAGGGAACAGCTGCACTGACAATTCATATTTGCGGCTACTTTTCTTCTTCCCGGTCTTTTGCCCCACAGATCCAGCCTCTAAAACTTTTCTACCCAGCAAGAGGAAATGCCCATGTTATTTCTGCTGAATTCTACTGGTATTTAGTGGGATTTGTCTTTCAAGGCAAGAAGCCCCCTGGATTTCCTGGAGAGGTGTATGGCAGGGAGAGCAGGGTCAGGGGAAAACCACAGAGCTTGCTTGAACAAAAAAATTAAAATGTCCTGGGAGACACGACATTTAATGCAACTTAATTGGTTTATTTTCATCCTAAAATGCACTTGGGGAAATGCTGAGGCCACGATGGCCTGGGGGATATTTTGTGAGAGCAGGTAATGTAGTTAAAAAAATTAGTTAAAAATAAATGAAAAATTAATCACCAAACCCCAAATTAAATAAAAAGTAAAATAAATAAATATGGAAGTACATAAAACTAAAACTAAAAAAAAAAAAAAAAAAAAAAAAAAAAAAAAAAAAAAAAAAAAAAAAAAAAAAAAAAAAAAAAAAAAAAAAAAAAAAAAAAAAAAAAAAAAAAAAAAAAAAAAAAAAAAAAAAAAAAAAAAAAAAAAAAAAAAAAAAAAAAAAAAAAAAAAAAAAAAAAAAAAAAAAAAAAAAAAAAAAAAAA
>NW_020956124.1:220272-236850 GCF_003031625.1 Empidonax traillii
CCCTGCAAACCACCATCGAAAATCAGAAAGCTGCACCCCGATGGGAAAATGTAAAAGGAGCCCCCCGCTAAATTCCAAAAGAAGGAAACGCTGCAAAGTGGCAGAATTATAATAATAATAAAAAAAGCAGCCTGAAATAAAATCAAAACAACCCCCTCCTGATCAGTGCCCCGAACCAAAAATAATCCATCAAAATCTGCCCAGACACCCCTCAAATTTTAAAAAACCCAAACCACATCCCCAGAACTGTTTCCAGCCCCCCTCCAGCAAGACCCCTTACCCAAATAAAAAACTACCAAAACAATCCTCTCCCCCCCAAACAATAAACTTTCAAATACCCCCTCCCCCCCAAACCGATATCCCCCCAACTTCCTGGGGAATTGGGGCTCGGGGTGCAGAGAGCCCCAGGGTCCAGGGGACCCCCGGAGCGGGGCTTGGAAGGGGCGTGGGTGCAGACAGGGGGTCACGCAGCCGCCGCGTCCCATCCAGGTGCAAGTAGCCCGGCAGCCCCCTGAGCCGGGGCTTTAGGGCTGCAGCACCCCAGGCTGCCTCTCACCCGATTTTGGGGGTCTTTGCTGGGGATGGGGCTGGGGAGCCGCGTTTGGTGCCCTCGCGGTAGTTTATTTTTCTCCCGGGATGGAGGAGACTGCGGTGTCTCTCCTTGGCGGCGGCTGACGTGTGGCAGCACCGACTCTTCAGGTGTCAATCCCCCGTAAGCCGCTCGGCCGGGCGGTTCTGGGCGCTGCTGCGGGTCGGTGCTGTGCGGGGGGCTGCGCTGGGGTCGGGGGCTCCCCGGGCACCTCCTGGCATCGGGATTCCTCGGGAATCATGATACTTGGTCGTGTGCACCTGTGTCCAGTGGGGTGACATGGTTTTGTGACTTAGGGTTTGTTCCCTGTTAGGAGAGGTTACCCAGCAATGTGTGTGTGTGTTTGTGTGTGTTTGGGGGGCGCAGGCTGAAACTGTGCAGGGTTATTGACAACTGTGTCAAACGCATCATTCCCCCACCCCCTTCCTGCCTAAGTACTTGGAACTGCTGTTAAAATGATAATGTTTAATAAAAATATAAATAAAGCGATACCAGCCAAATTTTCGGGCGAAAATAGGTTGATGTGGGATAGGAGGACAGGCAGGACCCCGAGAAGATGAAGTGAGGGGGACAGGTCATCCCCAGCAGAGGATTCCAGCCCTGAATGGGGAGTGCTGGAGGTAGGAGTACCTCTGTTGGAGCAGCGCCCTGTGCTGGGGACCTGTTGGCTGTCCTTGGTCTGGGATTTTGAGAAGCTTGCAGGAATGGGCACTTCTGGGGACTCGGAGCAGGCAATTCCCAAACATTTCAGCCTAGGTCAAACCTTAAGTCCCTGATCCGTCTTTCTCCAACTGTGCCTCTGCTTGCAAAGGAGAGCAGTAAATAATAAGATGGGATGCTAATTCCAGTTCCTGTGCTCGAGCGGGGATCCCGTATCCTGCACATCACCCCCGGCCCATCTCCTGGGGCTGTTTTTGGAACCTGTCGTGCGGGCCCCGCAGCAGCCAATGGTCTCTCGCTGCTGAGCCCGTGTCCAACAGACAAGGGATCACTGTGCTGGCCTGGGGTCGTTTCCTCCGTGATTCACTGGGGTTGCTTAGAGACGGACGCTGGTGAGGTCCGGAGCTGGAAACGTTCCGTGTCAGAAACGGAGAAGCAAAACTTTGCCTTGGAATGGGAGCAGGTCTGCCGGGAGGAGCGTGTCTGCCCATGCCCCAGCTCTGCTTTTGGGTCTCTGCAAGAAATGGCTCGTCTGGCACAGTGGGTCCCTCTGCTGGGGCTGGGCATGAGGCCACAGGGAGAGGGTAGGCAGGGCAGTGCTTGTAACCCCAGGAAGCCCTGCACCCGAAATTAGGGGTTATGCACCCTTGCCAGCAGTTGGAAATGGATGCGGTTTCCCTCTTCTTGCCTTCCTACGTTTTCCTGGTCTTCAAGCTGGTGACTTGGAGGTTAAAGCCACCCTGTGGGGATGGCAGAGCTTGGCAGCAGCACCAGCCTCCTTCCCCTGCCATGGTCCAGCTGCTCCTGCCAAGCTTGCTCTCCCATGCTGACTGAGAGGAGACTGGGGGCAAGATGGTCCTAGAGAAGCTGCTGGTGGGAAGAGGGAATGCTGTGGATTCAGCTGTGGTTACCAGGGATTCAGCACTGGCAGTGAGGGGATATGCGATGACACAAAGCAAAGGCCCAGCAGTGCAGTGGCAAAGAGGAGACCAAGTGTCACAGGTGCAGGACTTCTTGGGAACGGAGTTGAAAGTTGGGTTCCTCCACGACAGAAGCATTTAAATGTAAGTGGAGAAGTGTTAATTGCTGTGGGTTGAAAGCAGAAAGCACTAGGGAGGCTGAGCAGTCCAAGATGGGAATGAGGAGCCTTTGAGGACACACCAGCATGTCCCCATGTCTCACAGGGGGTCAGTGTGGCCCTGGGCACAGCTCTTCTGTATACAGCCTGTACTGCCTGTGATTCCACGAGGTTTGGGCTGGCACTGGGTTCAGCGATCCCCTACGGCTGCAACAGGCTATGATTGCTGCTGACCATCTGGACTTGCTGATGTAAGACATAAAAATGGCCTTTCTGTCATTCCTGCAGAGATGGCACCAGTTATCCACCCTCTGGGGGACCAGCCCGTTCCCCTGTCCTGGCCAAGCCTCTGCCGGGATCCCTGTGGGCTCAGCCCACAAGTTGCTACCTTGCGAAGTGCTGAGCTGGAACAGGGCAAAGAGCGAAGCAGTTGCTCTTTCAAAGCCTGTGCAGCAGGTGCAGTGGTGAGGCTACACCCTCAGTCCTGCCTCAGTTTCCTGTTGCTCCAAGTAACCTTTACTCAGATCCCAAAGGATCCTGGATTGTGCCCTCCTGCTTTGCAAGGACTTGACTCTTCCTGACCTTGGCTCCTTTCCCAGAGGCAGGTAGAGGGAGACCTCTGCACTGCAGCAGCTCCCTGGGACAAGCCTGGTGCCTCCAGCCCCTGCAACACCCTTGACAGAGTAGGAGGAGAGGCCATCAACCCTCCCATTTCAAAATGCAGCTTGTGCAACACTGGAACATGGAATTCATCTCCTGTCTGGCCAACAGCTCAGTATGGCTGCTGAATGGGAACTCCCATCGATGCACTGCCAGGGTGCATCAGAAGTTGGTGCCCATGTGCCAGCACCCTGTGCTGGTGGCAGGTGACCTCCAGCAGCTGTGTGCTCTCTGTTTTGGTGGGCACGCTGGGGTTTTTTTATCTTTTTGCTCTATCAGCTATTGTAATTCATGGTGATGCCGGAGAAAAATCCTCCTTGAATCAGCTGTGCTGGTTGTGAGAGCTGGCTGTGCCAGCTGGGTGACATGGCATGTAGGAGACATGGCTCACCACAGCCTGTTTCTGCGTGCCCAGGATCCATGAGTGTCTGCCCGGGCCAGGCTGTTGCACTTGGACACGGTGTGGAGGTGAAAGGCTCCGTCATCCCCAATCCCTTTAGCCGTCTTGGCCTCTGCTTGAGTATTTTTAACCTTTTTGCTGTGCTAAGCTGCCTGGGGCTGAAGTGTCAGCAGGCCTGGGGGAATACAGCCTCTCACTGCTTTGCCAAGCCCAGGATTTCAGGATCAGTGTCTCTAATCCCTGGATCCTGAAATACCTTCTTCTGCCGGCAGTGCATTTGGAAAATTTGAGTGACCACGGGTTTAAGCACAGGGAAGGGGATGCCCTGACCCACAGGGACCGGCTGCCACATGGCAAAGCTGCTCCACTGCCGGCATCTGCACCTGATTCAGCTGTTGCTGTGATATCCATCCCTCAGCAGTGTCAGAGGAGAGGTCCCTCTACTGGGGGGTGCTCTTTCCCACACTCCATGAAACAGTCAGAGGGAAATGTTCTGTGGTCACTGCCAAGTCTGACCCCCTTGTTTTCTCCTGTCACACCAGTCTGAGTCCTGGCAAAATGCAGGAATTCTCCCCATGTTAAAATTGTTCCTCCAAGTCTGTAGTTAATTAGGAGACAAACAATCATGGCTGAGTTTCTGGATGGTATATCAGCTGGATTGTCCATCCCTCCGAGCCTCTCTGTGGAGAGCTGGCTCTGACTGCACTTACTGGGTGAGCTCTACAGGATGGTGACCCACTGCTGCTCTGCAGCTGGCTCCTTGGCCTTCCCTCCCTTCTTTGCTGTTGGAAACCCATCTACTCATGGCACAAGGGATCCAGCTGCTCACCTCTTGTCACCCTGAAAGGAGGAGCTGGGGCCGAATGCAAACTCTGATCCCCCTCCAGAAAAATGCCTTAGTGGGCTCACCTGGGTCTGCAGGGCAAGGGCAGAGCAAAAACACCATCTTCTGGTATCAGAGTGGCTTCTGGGGGGAAGGACCCTTCCATATACCATCTAAATTAAAGTTAGCTTTAATGAATTTATTTTAGCTTAGGTGAAGGAGTCCAGCTCAGCTGTCAGGATACGCTTTCATTTTGTGCTTGCTTTTTGCACTGTTGCTTCTGTTATTTGCCTGGGGTTATTTCTTTTGGCTCCTGTTTTTGGGGTCAGTGGTGGGTACCTCGTAGAGGGCTCCCAGAGGCTGCTGTTGTATTGCTGACCCCATGTGTGGAAGCGCTGGTGAGAAGAGGTTTGTGCCTGGCTGGCAGGAGATGCTGGGGACAATTTCCTATGGAGGTGCTCCCATGGGAGACTAATAGAAGAGGTTTCAAAGAGTCTGCCTGCTGTGGCCCTTTCCCTTGGAGGGTGAACACAACCAGGGCACAGCATCTCCCTGTGTCTGAACTACCTGAGCCTGAGCTCCACAAAGTCTTAGGTGAGGGCTGGTGGTCTCCCACCAGAGCACGATTTGCTCTCTGCCTCCTACTCCTTGTTCTGCTTTTCTTCCTGGGGTCCAGCTGCTGCAATGTGTTACTGCTTCATGATCTTGGAGTTTCTCCCTCTGCAAATCCAAATTTTAGGAGGGAAGAAGGGTGCAACACCAAGTGGAGGGAGACCCATGTTGCCCTGCTTGCTGGCTGGGATGTCTTGGGCAAGATGCTCAAACTCTTTTCTATCTTTCCTTTAACCATACCTATTCAGTGACTCTCAGTGTAATTAACTGAAGTTCGGGGAACTTTCTCTCTGCACATCTTTACTGCTGTAGCTGTTCTTCTACCCTTTGATTTGGGGAGTCAGCCATCTGGGGTGTTACAGCTGACTGTGTGCAGCCCAGTCCGACTGTGGTGATAGATATTTCTACTCAGAGCAGCAGCACCATGAAGACAGGCAGGAGGCAGGTGTCCCAGCAGGGATGGGAATGTTCTCCCTTTTCCTTGTTTTTTTTTTCTCCAGTAAATGCATCCGTGGGGGTCCTGCAAATGGGGTCCTGGCCTGGGTGCTCATGCAGCCCAGTGTCACAGCTGGTCCCTGCCCTGATGCCACTGGGGTGGGACGGCGATGACACTGAGGGACAGCGATGATGACACCTCTTCCCAGGTGTCAAAACGTTTTGTGTTTCCCAGCCAATTATTTTATACTGATGAGGAGAGGCAGAAAGAAGTGTGTGTGTGTGTGGGGAGTATCTGTTCATCCAAGCAGAGCCACTGTGCAGTGCTCAGGTCTGCTGGTGTTCGGGTGGAATGTTTGGGGTGCGGGCAACACTTTACCTCCTTGCCAGCAGCCCACGAATTCCCACCTAAGACACTATCAAGCTATTAATTCTCAGGAGGCGAGGCTAATGTAAGCTTTTTCTGACAACCTCCTTCTGTGCACTCCCACTTTGAAAATAATTTGCACAACTGTAATAGATTTGGACATAGCGAAAAAAACCATTTGCAAACCTGCTGCATGAGGCCTTGGCCAGTACAACCTCCTTGGGGTCCGTGGAACTGGAGGGAGGGAAACTTTCCTGTGTGGCAGAGCTGACCAGGGAGCCTCAGTGTTGTGCTGGGGATAACGTGGGTCCTGGGTGATGCTCTCAGCGTTGTTGGTTAACAGCTTGTTTCATGTGGTTTTTTTTTTTTGGTGGTGGTGTTTCATTTTGGTTTTTTTTCTTTTTTGGCAAGGAGTTCGTACATGTAACTGTCTTCTCTTTTCTTCAGGACAGAATCATCAATCTAGTTGTTGGTGGCTTAACAACCTTGCTGCTTGTAGTAAGTATCCCACATCCCACCCCATGTTGTGTGCCTCCCTTAGGTGACAAGGGACCAGAGCTCCTCCCCAAAATGGGTGGTGAAACTTCCAGTGACCAAACAGGCTGTAATTGGGGCCCAGGCAGTCACTTTGGGACACACCTGTCTTTTGAAGCTCTTTGACAACAGGAGGAATACCTTTCTTCAGGCCTTTTTTTACAAGCTGGCTGTTAAATAAAAAGCTGAAAGTTCTTTGCTAAATTGTCCATCCTGGCTGAACATGGGCCTGGGTGAGACAACAAAGTGCTTATGTCCCAGGAGAGTGTGTTTGCTTCTCTTTATTCCCTTCTGTTTATAACTGCCCTTTAATTATGGCTTTTATGAGTCTTTCCAAAGTTTGTCCCTTTGTCTTGAGCTATGCTTTCCCCAAGTTTTACAGACAAACCCAGTGCCACTGTGACTGGTGAGCATCAGTTCTGTGGTCCCTGGTGGGTGGCAGCATCATTTGAGCTCAGGTGCAGGGAGGCTGTAGGGACAGCCAAGGTGCCAGCTGGGGAAATGCTTGGCTGAAGGAATGTTCCTACGTGGGCAGAGCGTACCCCTGTGCCTGCTGGATTTATGGGTACTTGGAGGACGGCAACAAGCCCGAGTAGCAAAGTTTTCATCAATTTTTTCCACCCCTCTCAGTGTCCAGTTGTATCAAACCAATCCTCCTCCAGAATTTCACATTTCCCTCCAGCTCCTCATGGGATGGGAGTTAAAGAGGAGGGAGGGTTGTGCAGGGGAGGATGTGAGCATTGCGGCGCCCCAGCTGTCAGGGTGAGCCCCTTCTCACCACAGCTCTGAGAGCAGGCAAGAGCAAAGTCTTCATCTTTGTTTTCCTCCACACAGGTCACTCTAATCAGTGCTTTTGTCTTCCCGCAACTACCTCCAAAACCTGTGAATGTATTTTTTGCTTTCTGCATCTCCTTGTGTTGCATTTCTGCTGGCATTCTTGTAAGTACCGCCACGTTTGCCGTGCGAGCTTTTGAGTCTATGGCTCTGAGTAAAACATGCTTTACGTGGTGCTGCCTTCTTTTTTACATTCTCCTAGAAAAGCTTTCCTGCCTCCGTAAGACAAGCTGACAATGAGAGCGGTAACCAGTTTCGTTATTCACTGCGGAGCAAGTGTGTGAACTGAGCCAATTCCTGCAGTCCAGCTGCGGTGCAAGATTGGTCACCTCTGTGACTGTGCCACCTGTAGCTGCCAGGGGAGACAGAGTAGGAAATCAGGGAGCAGAGCAGTGAGAGTGGAGAGATGGACTGTGCTGCAGCACACACTTGAAATGGTGGGGCCAGCCAGGCACTTGCAGGAGTCAGTGACCTTTCAGGCGCAGGGGATACCAGGGCAGGAAGCTACAGCAAGTAGCAGATGTTTCTCTACTCAACAGCTGCAGAATTCCAAGAGAGTTGGTCCCAAGCACTGGCAAAGGGAACCGGCAGGTCAGAGTTCATAGAATCACACAAGGGTTTGGGTTGGAAGGGACCTTCTAAGACCATCTAGTCCAGCCCCCTTCCATGGCCAGAGACATTGGTGGCTCCTCCTTCTGCTGTAGTGTTTCGTATTTGGGGCATTCTCCTTCCTCCAGCTGTGACCTGGAGTGGTCTGGCCCTGAGCCCCTCACTGCTGGGTGAGGGTGAGCTGGGAAGTTGCTCTGTGGTGCCTGGTTAGTCCCAGTTTCTGATTCTACAGCTGGTAGCCACGACTCTGCCCTGAACAGACTGTGTTAGTGCAGACCTGATGTCTGTCCTCATCAACCAGGGTGTAGCCAGATTTTTTTTGTTTTACAACATCCCCAGCTAACACCCAACCCACCCTCCCTCTGCAGCAAGGCTGACCAAACAACCCATGTCTTCATAACTAGTTCCACAGACAAACACACACTCATTCTCTCTAGCCAGAAGCAGCTGGGTTGTCTTACAGTAAAAATCAGACCTACAAGTTGCCACTTCAGTTCCCACCACGGAAAGTCTCCGCAGAAGTACCTGGCTTTTTTAAAGTAATACAGACTCTTTTCTCTTCTAGATCTACTGGTATCGACAAGGAGACCTGGAACCTAAATTTAGAAATCTAATTTACTATATATTGTTTTCTATTGTCATGTTATGTATATGTGCCAACCTGTACTTCCATGAAGTGGATAAATGATGGACATTGGGAAAACCCAGCAATGATGCTACTGTGTCAGAATGCTTTCAGCTCAGCTCTCAGCTCTACTACTTGAGACATTTCAGTGAGAACAATCAGCCTGAGAGGAACAAAGTGGGTTGTGCAAGGATAAATCAGTACATGATTTTCATGTAAATGTATATGTAATGTCCCTCTTGTCAGGGAGAATTATTGCCATAAGACGTGACATTCCGCTTTTTTTTGAAGAGCTACTGTTGCGCTTAATGAACATTCCAGTTGTACTGATGTTTCAGAATGGCACAAGCTTTTTCATTTTGGAAAAAAAAATGCACTTTTTTATTACTGTACAAATAAACTGCAGCATTGAAAGGATCTGTGGCAGTATAAATAAATGGCATCTTACAGTCAAGTAAGACAAATACTCTTTATTTTGCTGAAACTGAATATACAATTATTTCTGTTCCCTAGGCAACCATTTAAAACTACAACTTATTCTCACATTAACAAAACCACAGACTGAAAAAGACCAACTCTTGATTATGAAGAGCTAATTACAGAAATAAATAAAATAATTTATACAAGAGTCTTTAGTTTCTATAGCTTTTTCTCTTGATTCCTAGCTAACAGGCTGCTGCTCAGCCTAGTGTTTGTTTCAAACCCTTGGATGTAGGAATTAATTGGCCTCCTTTGCCTCCGGGCCCTATGTCCAAACACTCACAAGAGCTATTCCTCCAAGACTTTGCCACCTCCACATCACTCCCCATCTACTAACTTGCTGCAGAAATCACCTCTGGAGAGGTGGCTGGTAGTGTCAGGTAAACAGCAAGAGAGACAAATGTTCCAACCTACTCTCAACAATCTCAAAGAAGTTACAAGCCTGTGGGGGTCCCAGTAGCTTCCCTTTCTCATAGCCCTTCCCTTTTTATTCAGCTTGCTGTAGTGATGAGAGAAAAGAAAAAGAAAAAAAAAAAGACTTTCCATGACTGATCTTTCCGAGCTCTGTCCGTTGCCAGCAACAGACTCCTCAGGAACAAGCAGACCAGGCAAGTCCCGTAAGCTTCTGTGTCTTCTTCCTATGCCACAGACATACTAATGAGTCAGATGAGATGGGAATACACACCATTTCTTTATGATGCTGCCCATGCTCCCTGAAGTCTTGGATGGAACTCATTCCTTCCCGAAATGTAACAGTAACTCCATGTATTACAAGAGTCAGTAAGTGCAGAAATCCTCACCCATTCTTCATGAGACCTGTGCAAACTAATTCTTGCTGCGGCACTAAGAGGCTACAGTCCACGATCCTTGACTTCTGTGCAGTTTTCCAGACGCAGTTCAGCACACCAGTAGCAAGTCAGATCAGAACTGTCTGGATGGGTCCTGGCAGTGAGCGCTGCAACAGAGGCTCCTCAGAACACTGAACACCCTGGCTGAGACGTGGCACCTCAGGCCTCGGTTGGCTGCTCGATCACCCTTCACAGATGAGGGAAAACAGCCTGAGCAGAGAAAGTGCACTGTAGTCATTTCAAACTGGAAGTTTCTGTTTAAAGAGACAGACTGCGACTGCTTTCTTCGGAGATGTGGCACAGGGTTGTAACTAATTTCACAACGCAAACATGGTCAATAGGAAATGGACACGGTTACTGCTTCTCAGTGACAGCTCACTAAATCCTCAACATCCTTCGAGTCTTCTGAGTCAGGACTGCCCAGCGATGAGCCAATAATGTGTGACCCATCTCCGTGATGCTGTAGAATAGGATCTGTCAAGAGACAAAGTACATTAGAACTATTAATACTGTGCCATTATAACAACATATAAAATACACACTTTAGGAGGTAGGAAATGCAGTCTGGAATTTTAACCAATTTTAAGCGATGTTGCTCAAACTGGGCAGTTTGCAATTTCTAGGTTCACAGAATCACAGAATGGTTGGGAACAAAAGGGACCTCTGGAGATCATCTAGTACAACTCCTTGCTGAAGCTGGTTGAGCTGGAGCACGTTACACAGGATCAGATCCAGGTGGGTTTTGAGAAGGTGAGCCATGACTAACGTGGAAGCAACCAGCATGACTCGCTTTTGGATTCATGAGGTATTACACTGTCAGGCCTAGTGCTGACTCTCTGATGGCTCTGCAACGGGAGAACAAACCTGTGCTGCTTCTAAGTCTGAGATGACTCTTGGCATTGGAAAGTGTGGCACAATCTAGCAAGTCCTTCCAGCTGAGTGCTGGGCCAAAACACAAACAGCTCAGCCCCTCACCATGAGAGGCATCAAGTGCATTGCTCATGCCTCTGGTCTTCTCTCAAAAAAGATGAACAAATTTCGTTCAAGCACTAGGCATGAAGAAATGCACACTACAGAAGGAGTTACCATCCTTTGTGTACTAATTCAAGGCTCAAGGGTGATGGGAACAGCTCAGCGAGCAACGAAGCAGCTGCTGTTTTAATGCTTTTCCCACAAGGTTACATGGGACCGACTCACCTTAAAATTTCATAGCCATGACATGGAAAATTATTTAAGAGAAAGCAAGGATCTATGAAGTGTTGTCTGCAGGGACTCAGAAGTGCTATATCCTGCTTTAATGATAGGGACTGTCATACCTGTCAGAGTCGTCAGGGGCAAGACTGATTCACTATCAATATCATCCGCTGCCTGGATAAAACCATGGGAAGAAGGAACAATCAGCACAGTCTCGTCATCTATTGTAGGCTGATCAACTTGTTCTTCTATTGTTGGGGAACCCAGGCCCTGCACAACACAGAAGAACAGGACATGAGAGTGTATTCCTGCTACCATAAACAAAAACCTGCTTTGCTCAGCCATACTCCATAGTAAGCAATAAATTCTGGATAAATTTTATCTCATTAAATTGAAATGTCAGCATCTGAGGTAAGTTTACTTCAGCATTTACAGGGTGTTTTTCATCTTAGTCCAGGCTCCCAAAGACAAGATGAGAAGAATTCTACCCTGTGAGCAATATCAAGGCAGGGGGAAAGGAGAGACTGCAGGGTGGTGATAAAATGTTCTCTTGCAAGTCTTAAATTTTTTTCTATGAAGAGGAATAATTAAGCTTTCCCACTACTTGCTGCCTAGATGTTCTGAGAGGCTGAAGCATTACCTTTATAGTACCTACCTGTTCCACAAATACAACAGCTTTACCTGAACTTAATACTTAATCTCATAACTTCTGTTGTCGAGTTTTAACTGACACTGAAAAGGGCTCACAAGACCCACTTTACTTGCTGTGCCTTGCTTGCCCTCTCACTTAGTGACTGTAGCTTGGCTCCAAACTTTTTTGCTGAACCTCTTGATACCAAGAAGTCACAACACACTGACTCTTTACAGGCACAAGTTGTCAATATCCTCCCTCTCTTCCAGTCCTGTTTTAATTGCTGCTGTTGCCTCTTCCCTTGGCCCTGCAGTACTGGGATGGCACTAACAGCTCTGGCTTACTCAGTGTCACAGCACACTCTGGACTCCTGGTTCTGCAAACACAGTGAAAAGACATCCCGGACAGTTCTCCCAGAATCAGCAGAGACATTTGGATTCCAGCTTTGGTGTGTTAACGTGCGTACGGTTTGTTCAAGCTTCAGGAATCCCTGGTGTGGAATGCTGGCAAATGCTGCTGGCAGAATGGAAGGTATCTGGATTTATCGCTGCTTTCAGAGGGAGCAGGAATTCTTTAGGAGAGGCTACAGCCCTCTGTGTCTAAGAAAACCCTGCCCTGATGTCCCCCCACCTTGGTTTTTTAGGAAGACTTGTTTCTCTGTGTAATTTCACAATATTTTTGCAAAAGCAACTGCCTGAAAACCCCTTCCCTGGTGCTGCTGAAGAGGAGCTGCCTACCTGTGCAGCAGCTCAGTGAGCCGGACTGGGTCCAAGCATGTCCCCATTCACACAAGTGCCTCATCTGCAAGGGCAGCTTTCTGCAGAGGGCACAGCTCAACCTGCACACAAGCAGCACTGTGTGGAAAGGCTTGAAACTGGGAAGAGGAGGCGTGAAAAACTGAAGAAGCCATTGTGGCAAATGGGCACCTTTCCCAGCCAGAAATAATAAAACCCTGCAGCATGACTGCCTGCTTCCCACTACCCACCCACAGTGACAATACAACACTGGCAAGTACATAAAAATAACACTGACTTAAAGAGAGCAAAATTTAGGCATGTTTTTCTGGAGTAACTTTTCACTCAGAATCACTCACAGACAGTTCACTATTTCCTAGAATTTAAATACACACATCAAACTTGAATCTGACTAGAAGTGTAAGGCAAATTAGATGAGAAGATTAGATTACAAACTCAGTTTGTAATTCTGTATAGAAATAAAGTTTAGTTTTACATCCTGCTAGCCATAAGCCTTTTCTACAAAGTTTAATTAGGAACTAGGTTTATATCAAAAATTTATTAATTCTACCTCAAAAAGCTAAAATTTTAAACTGAAAGTAGATAGCTGATGGTCTGCCTCAACTGTTGAAAATCTTATCACAACTATGTCAAACATGAGAAGAAAGAAGAAATGGGAAAAATAAACCCCAGCTTTGGATGTATTCAGGATTCAAACACTTCTGTAGTAGCAGACTTAAGACATACAAAGATCCTCCCCTTTGTAAGAGCACAATGGATATGTAGTGTCTATTTTAAACTTTGGCAAAGACAAAGCTAAAGCATATCAATGGTGGATTTTAGAGACTGACAAGGCAGAGTTACAGCTACTGTAGAGTACAGTGTTTTAGAGAACATGATGGGGGTATTTCACTCTAACTGATCTCTTCCCACATTCTAACCTAATCAAGACTGTAAGGAAAGAGGTATTTTCTACCCACTAAAGATTGTTATCTTCTTTTTAGCACCTTTAATTTCTGTGACTGAGTCATTTTCATAAGCAACAGAACGATGGAGGAATTTAGTATAAATAATCCAAATACCTGTAATCATTTGGATAAACTCACTTCTGCATCTCAGATGTTGGAGCAGAATAAATCTGAGGCCAGAGAGAGAAGTAGCTTAAATGCTTCAAGTTCCAATTTAACAGATACTTAAGTGGAGAAGCATGTTTAATAGAAGCCCTCAAAGATGGAAACTGTGGTACACCTTGAAATATGTTATTAGATTCATGAAGCAAAAACTAAATACTCTACCTCACCTTCCTTGCTCAGCAGTGCACCTGCCTGTGACACAGGCATTTTGGATAATTAACAGCCTAGTTTAAAGCCATAGCATCAAACAGTAGTTACACAAAGGTAACTGTTTGGTGCCACTAATATTACAGCTTTCCACTGTCACCATGCAAACACACCCCAAGTTGTGAAGCAACTCCACAGCTAGTGAGGTGTTCAGTGCTCCAGATGAAGTAAAATATAAGCCTCAGTACCAAATTAAATGCTGACACTTTCACACCCCATAACACATTAATGAAGCTCAAGGATAGTGAATCTGAACACTTGTAGAATTGTGATACAGAATTTTAGAATGGTTTGGGTTGAAAGGGTTTTTAAACACCACCGAGTTCCAACTCCCTACCGTGGGCAGGGACACCTTCCACTAGACCAGGTTGCTCAGAGCCCCATCTAACCTAGTGTTGGAACACTTCCAGGGGTGGGGCAGCCATAACTTCTCTGAGCAACCTGTCCCAGTCCCTTATCACAGCAAAAAACCTCCTCCTAATACCTCATCTAAATCTACTGTTTTTCAGTTCGAAGCCATTCCCACTCGTCCTGTCACTATATCCTCTTGTAAATAGTCTCTCTCCATCTTTCTTGCAGGCTCCCTTGAGGTACTAATGTACATGAAATTACTGACATATTTCATACAAACAGCTTAATATAAAGGTCAAAGACGCAACTAAATAATTTCCCATGCAGAAATGGGGAAAATATCGTGCACTCCCTTACCTCAGTAACATAAGTGCTGGGTAAATCAGAGTGAGAATCCTCATCCTGTTTCAGGCTGGAATCTGCAATCTCCTCCTCAGTTCTTACCATGACTCCATCCATCAGTTCACTACCATTCCTGCTGCTGAATTTGGAAGCATCGTCTTCATTGTAGGCTGACTGTTCTTCATCACTCAGCTTGGACTGATGGATATCGTCTGGGAAAGTATTTGTTTCTAGGGTATCAGGAGGATCAGTCAGGTCAGCTGACTGAATGTCTGAGTCAACAGTCAGTTCTGTCTGGGTGACAGAGGAGGGGATGTCTTCGGCAGCAACGGTGCGGATTATGACACTTGGCGTGTGGCACTGCACTGTGACGTTGTCACTTGTGTTTAACAAATGCTCTGGCTGTGAGCAGCATTTGCAAAAAGAGACAAAACAAAAAAAAAAACCATCAGAGACTTTCCTGTAACTATCTTCAAATCTTTCAGCAAACGCAAACAAAAAGATTCAAATTGCTAAGTGTAATTTAGAGTTTTATATATACAATGTGTCAGCCCAGATCATGTGTTGACCTTTCCTGGCCCTATATGATGTCTCTGTGGACTGAATTTGGTGTCACCTATAAAGCAAATACATAATATAAAGTTGCAACTATTCAGGTGAGCACAGCTTTAGATTCAAAAGGTCTGAGGTTTCTTGCCCTGAATTTTGTATCACTTTTGTGATTTAATCTCCTGTTTGTTTGCCCTTCCCTCGCTCTAATAAAAGGCAACACCTGTCACTACTATACAACTTTTTTGAACCAATAACTATTTGTGAGAGTAAATGAAAACATCAGGAAACCGTCGGATTTGCTTTTGCTGGGGGCTGAGCCACTGTATGGAGACATCCTGTTCAGCCACAGCAGAATGAAGCTGCAACTTCCAAGTTGCTTTCTAAAAACAATACAAAAAACCCCCAAATTCTCAGTCCTCAGGATTTCAAGCAAAGTGACACTGTTATGACTTAAGACCCACTTTGCAAATTTACCATGTGCTACAGATGCTCCCCTCCCCCAGAGCCCAAGCCCCAGCGTTCAGTGCTCAGAGCACGCACCGATAAGGCGTGGACTATGATCTGCTCCGGCGAGGCCGGAGCGGCCGCGGCCGTCAGGGTCATGGTGGGACTGGTTGTCAGTGTCAAAGGAAGGCCTTGGCTTGAGCTTGTCTGCAGTAAGTAGGTTCCTGGTGTTCCAGTCGGCTGGAGATGGAAAGACTACAAAGACAACACAAGTTTAATGCCCAAACTCACTGCCCAGGCCACACTGGGAGCAAGCTGATTCACATGAACCAGCCTAAACGCAACTCCCTGGAAAACAAACACACAAATCCAATCCAATCCCTTCTGCACTGACTCCTGTATTGTGCTCAAGAAGCAGAAACCTCTATCTACAGCCTTAGGCTACCAAGACAAGTATTAAGGGCGAGAGCCTAGTAGGTCTGTATTATGCTGTACAACAGCAAGTAAGAAAGGAACGAATTCAACTTACTTTTATATTGAGATGAAAGAGAAACTGTGCTATAAACTACAGGACAATGGAAATGAGACAATCTCTACTTGCTGAGAGCTTTCTCTGGCTCCCTTATGTCAGATTACAACAATGAGGAAAAACCCAAGCACAAAGGAAAGCTTCATAGCACTAAGGTATTAAGACAGATTTAAAGCATTTAACTGTAATTCACAGGTTTTTCCAGAGCCCTAATGGATTACACTTTCAGAAATAAGTTTCAGAGCTCTTAACTTCCTCTTTCCACTTGAAAACTTTTGTTATTGAAATCCACAGTTCTGTAGTCTAAGAAGCAGCTGGGCTTAAAAGAAAAAAAACCACAGTAACAAATACCAGTTCTCTGTTACTTACTGGAAGAATCTCAAAGGTCTGCAGTGTTCCACTGTTTAGTGTTATTGTCTCGGAGTCAACAGTAGCAGCAGGGGAATCAGTTGAGGCTGCAAAAGGAAATTAAAAAAAAAAAAGAGAAAGTATGTAAACCAGAATGTTCAGCCCTGCAGAGAGCATAGCATACTATAATTACTACATGGCAGGGTACTGTTAATTCCACTAAGAGGAAAAAGAAAACTGGCTGCAATCCTAATGACAAAGTTCTCTAATTGGTACCAAAGACACAATACTATTTAAGGAGAGCATTCTACAGTCCAGAAGAGCAGGGGAAAGTTAAATATGAGTTTAGGGCACAGAGATAAAAGCAGACAAATAAAGTTTGTTTGACACGATCTAATTACTTTTTGCAATGAGGTTTGTAGGAGGTTCTAATGTAACAATACCCTTTGGTGTAATGATACCCCCTGGATCATGTATTGCTTGTTTTAAACAGGTGTCAGGTTTAATATCGTTGTGTTTCCCACAGACCTCTTTTTTTTTTTTTTTTTTTTTTTTTTTT
>NW_020956124.1:236871-257860 GCF_003031625.1 Empidonax traillii
AAAACAAAAAAAAAAACCATCAGAGACTTTCCTGTAACTATCTTCAAATCTTTCAGCAAACGCAAACAAAAAGATTCAAATTGCTAAGTGTAATTTAGAGTTTTATATATACAATGTGTCAGCCCAGATCATGTGTTGACCTTTCCTGGCCCTATATGATGTCTCTGTGGACTGAATTTGGTGTCACCTCTAAAGCAAATACATAATATAAAGTTGCAACTATTCAGGTGAGCACAGCTTTAGATTCAAAAGGTCCGAGGTTTCTTGCCCTGAATTTTGTATCACTTTTGTGATTTAATCTCGTTTGTTTGCCCTTCCCTCGCTCTAATAAAAAGCAACACCTGTCACTACTATACAACTTTTTTGAACCAATAACTATTTGTGAGAGTAAATGAAAACATCAGGAAACCGTCGGATTTGCTTTTGCTGGGGGCCAAGCCACTGTATGGAGACATCCTGTTCAGCCAGGAACTTCCAAGTTGCTTTCTAAAAACAATACAAAAAACCCCCAAATTCTCAGTCCTCAGGATTTCAAGCAAAGTGACACTGTTATGACTTAAGACCCGCTTTGCAAATTTACCATGTGTTACAGATGCTCCCCTCCCCCAGAGCCCAAGCCCCAGCGTTCAGTGCTCAGAGCACACACCGATAAGGCGTGGACTATGATCTGCTCCGGCGAGGCCGGAGCGGCCGCGGCCGTCAGGGTCATGGTGGGACTGGTTGTCAGTGTCAAAGGAAGGCCTTGGCTTGAGCTTGTCTGCAGTAAGTAGGTTCCTGGTGTTCCAGTCGGCTGCAGATGGAAAGACTACAAAGACAACACAAGTTTAATGCCCAAACTCACTGCCCAGGCCACACTGGGAGCAAGCTGATTCACATGAACCAGCCTAAACGCAACTCCCTGGAAAACAAACACACAAATCCAATCCAATCCCTTCTGCACTGACTCCTGTATTGTGCTCAAGAAGCAGAAACCTCTATCTACAGCCTTAGGCTACCAAGACAAGTATTAAGGGCGAGAGCCCAGCAGGTCTGTATTATGCTGTACAACAGCAAGTAAGAAAGGAACGAATTCAACTTACTTTTATATTGAGATGAAAGAGAAACTGTGCTATAAACTACAGGACAATGGAAATGAGACAATCTCTACTTGCTGAGAGCTTTCTCTGGCTCCCTTATGTCAGATTACAACAATGAGGAAAAACCCAAGCACAAAGGAAAGCTTCATAGCACTAAGGTATTAAGACAGATTTAAAGCATTTAACTGTAATTCACAGGTTTTTCCACAGCCCTAATGGATTACACTTTCAGAAATAAGTTTCAGAGCTCTTAACTTCCTCTTTCCACTTGAAAACTTTTGTTATTGAAATCCCCAGTTCTGTAGTCTAAGAAGCAGCTGGGCTTAAAAGAAAAAAAACCACAGTAACAAATACCAGTTCTCTGTTACTTACTGGAAGAATCTCAAAGGTCTGTAGTGTTCCACTGTTTAGTGTTATTGTCTCGGAGTCAACAGTAGCAGCAGGGGAATCAGTTGAGGCTGCAAAAGGAAATTAAAAAAAAGAAAGAGAAAGTATGTAAACCAGAATGTTCAGCCCTGCAGAGAGCATAACATACTATAATTACTACATGGCAGGGTACTGTTAATTCCACTAAGAGGAAAAAGAAAACTGGCTGCAATCCTAATGACAAAGTTCTCTAATTGGTACCAAAGACACAATACTATTTAAGGAGAGCATTCTACAGTCCAGAAGAGCAGGGGAAAGTCAAATATGAGTTTAGGGCACAGAGATAAAAGCAGACAAATAAAGTTTGTTTGACACGATCTAATTACTTTTTGCAATGAGGTTTGTAGGAGGTTCTAATGTAACAATACCCTTTGGTGTAATGATACCCCCTGGATCATGTATTGCTTGTTTTAAACAGGTGCCAGGTTTAATATCGTTGTGTTTCCCACAGACCTCTTTTTTTTTTTTTTTTGTATTTTTAATCTCTTCTGCCCTCCACAGTGTGCTCATCACTGATAAAACATCAGATGCTTCCCAAGATATTTGACTGCAGTGTATAAATGCTGTAAGTTTTTTGTGTAATTATTTATGAAATTATCTCCGCTAAATCTAAAAGTAATGAAGGGAAGCACTGAAAACTGTTGATGCATCAGGTATTTCAAGATCACCAGGTCCAAACAACTTGTACCCAAAAGTTTATAGCCATAATTACAATTTCTATTTACTCTTAAAAAAATCACAAGTTCCAGGAAGCTCAAGGCAAATTAATCCTTTGCCTGGAATTATCTAGTAATTTCCTAAATACCAGAAGGGGAAAAGACCTACAAGATTACAACAGTGATCCAAGCACTGGAAACTTAGCCATCTCAGACTCTGTGGCTGTAAATTAGAGTAATTTTGATCTCTTAAGATAAAAATTCCAGTTTTGAAGCTTTTATTGTTACAGGTTCAACATTTCCTGCTGCAGGTTTCCTGGTATCCAGTAGCAGAGCTGTGGCCCTTCAGCCACCCAGCCAGCTGTGTTCACAAAACCTGCAGCAATTGCCCCTTTGAAACCTTGCACCTTCTATCAAATGCAGCTGAAAGTGGCCAATATGTTCAGCTCTCATGGGATAGGGAAAGACACAGCACAAAAGTCACTTTGATTACACAACCAGAAATTCTTCATAAAAGCAGACTAAAATGGGGAAAAAGGATTGTTAGGCAGACAGGGAAAGCAAAGTCACAAAATAACTGCTACAGGATTCAATTCAGAAAGGACTAAAGGTTACAGAATACCAGCCCATCTTGCCTGCTCATCAAAACCCAATAGCTTTGACCAAGCTTTGTTCAAAGTCTGAGACTCCTGACATATTATGACAGATAAAAAGTTCTTGGCTAGGTGTTGTGTGTCGTTCTGATTAAAAAATAAACCACAGAAGATGAAGATAGCACTTAATAAGTAAATAAAGATAGGCTAACCTAATGAAATAATAAACAGAAAATTGTTTACCAAATGCCTATTTAGTCACAGTCTGATCAACTAACTTGGTAATCAGCAAGACCAAAGCACTAAATTTTCCTAATAAAATTTACAAACATGAATAGTGCTAAACAGTATATGGTGGAGACCGCAGTCTGCATATGGGGTGACTGGAGTTAATAAAATCAGTTACAAAATCAAGCAATAAAAACTACAATCAAAGTAGACTCGGTAATAAGAGTTTGATAATGAGCAAAGTTCATCCTTAAGAGAAGCACCAGCTTAAGAAGAAAACACATAGTCGTTAGAGCAGAACATTGGCTGAATGTCAGTGTGACTTGGCAACTAACACTTTCCAGAGTGTTTGTGCCTAGAAATAACTGCATAATGAAGAGCAGGACTAGAAAAAACATTATACACCTTCTCTTCAGCGTCCTTCATCAGAACCGAGGGACAGCAGTATATGTAATTTACAAAAGGAGTCCTTGTACATGATATTCATTGTTCTGCACAAGAGCCACCAGAGGAAACTTAAGCAATAAATATATATACTGCATCTTCATTACGAGGCTTGTGTACTGAAGGCTTTTCAAAGAACAGGCTATGTGGCAAACTCCTGTGTGCATACACACAGACAGACACCTACAACACACATGTCCAGGTGCTCCAATTGTAGCTTCTTGGAATTACTATCACAGCAATATCTATGTTTGCCTAACAAAGTCAGAAACAGGTAAATGGAACCCAGAAATGCTTCACCTGAAGTTATGACAAGACCAAAGCAGAACTGCTAGTTTTTTAAGACATGCCCATTCCTCCTTCAGCATCTAAACATAAGAAAGCTTCAGGTTTCGTTAAAAGATAGATAGTTGTTCGTTCCAGGTACTTACAGACATGGGTAATCTGGACTGGAATCTGCAAAGCTGCCATGGGGCTTGGGGCACTGCCCGTGTTCTCCTCCAAGCGAGCCACGCGAATCTGCACGTGCTGAACCCCCGAGCTGGAGTTAGTGTTTGGTAATCCACTTCCAGATTTGTTCTCTGAGAGCTGGTGCCCTGGATTGTTTTTCTGGTTCTCATGGAGTTGTTTAAGACCCTTTATCAGCACTGAGAGAAAAAATACTCATGCTAAAGCACGTTGAAGAAGCACATTCGAAATGCTGCACGTGAGATTTATGCAAGATGAAAAAAGCAACCAAAATCCTTCTGAATGGGGAACTTAATTTATAGACATACAAAACCTAGAAGTTTAGCACACACATAAACCACATGTATAGTCAACTACTGCAGTGACCTTGATTTTGTCATGGAACCTAGGCATTTTAGGATGCTGGGGGTGGGGGGAAGAAAAGCTTATAAAATTTCGTAACTCTCTAAAAACACATACAAGTGTAAACTACAATCAAGTGGCAGTATCACTAGTTGTGCAGTGCTGCTTCCAGAAATAAACCCTCCAATCTCACAAAACGTGAAGGGGATTTGTTCAAGAGCTTGACGGAAGTGTCACTGAAATAGGGAGCATGAAAAAATTACTCTCACAGTGACTGTATTACAATTCTTCACTTGTGCATGAAGAGGCCCATTGCTCCAGGAAGGAAGCAGCTGATACAGGTTACAATAGCAGGTTACAAAACCTGAGGCCTCAGCTTTTCTAGCACTCAGTACAGCAAAGCCCTTAAACATCTCCCACTTTTGTTATCAAGACATTTTATCAGGGGAAAGAGAGAGGGGCCTGTTGATTCAGTGATACTCTTACATTATGAACTGTCTGATGCAACAACTGCCTATTAATGTGTGGTAAGCAGAATAGTGCTCCTCTCCCAACTGCAGCCTCCAGCCATGACTAATATAGAATCACACTGACAACCACAGAAGTGTCCATTAAATTACACCTTTCATTAACCAGGCCATGACTAATCTCTCTGATTTTTTTTTTTTTGCTCTCCCCAAGTCAGAGAAGAGGAGGACTGAAGGTCACAGAGATTGAAACACCCTTTGGCTCAGACACTAGTTTCTCTAACCAAGAATGAGAAAATACTATGAGATGTATTTAGGGAGCTTTATACTTGTGATTTCTCCCCTCCTCCTCATTGCATATAGTAGATCCACCTTCTGTCTACAGATAAGGCTCAGCACCTGACACAGATTACATTTTAACATGGTAAAGGTAACACATCTAACCTGAGGCCACAGTTAGGCTGCAGATACATATCCTCTTCCACTTGAAGAGGTCACTGCCCTCCATACCAAAGATCAGCATCATCTGAGATCTGCCAGCTGAGCTGCTTATACACATGCCTTCACTTTAGCCCAAGTGAGGGGAGATGGCAAAATCTGTTTAGTTGTATACATCAGCTTGGCTTGTTTCGACTGAAACACTTTAGGATTGCTTGTAGGAGCAATTCAGCCAGCAGATCCAAGGGGCCAGTAACTTCCAGCAAAGGAGCAATGTGCTCTTTGGCCAGCAATGCTGTAAGCAGACAACAAAATGCAGCCTTATTCCTTTGACATTTGTGAAAGGAGCTCTCAGAGAAGTGTGCAAGCGGTACATTACCAGGGAATGAAACGTCTTTGTGGTTTGCAATCTGTCTTTTAATGGTCCACCATTTACTCCGAAGCCATTGTGGTGAGCGGACACTACTCCATCCCTCAGCAAGTAAATCCCAGTTGATGTCATTTTCATCAGAAACTTCAAGTTCCGCTATCCTGGCAGGATACAGAAAACATTTACCTGTTAGAAACTGCCCTCCAGACCGGCAGGGGTGTTGCACATCTCCGGCCGTGTCACACGTAACAGCGCAGAATGACATGCTAGTGACCAGCCCACCAGAGCTCATGAATTGACACAGGCTTCCAAGGCTCCACGCTGCCAGAGGTCAAGCAGAATCATAAACAACAGAAGATGGACTAGACCTGCTAGATGATCCAGTCCATCTCCTTGCCATGCAGGATTATTCTCCTTATTTGCTTATACATTAGGACTTAGGTCGGATTATCGTGAAGCATTCCAAGTGGTGGTAACTTGCATCTTTTCTTTTTGAAACAACCATTCCCCAAACACATCAACAAGGCGGGAAACACTTCCTGAGATTCACTCTGAACTTTCACTTAATTAATTTCATGTTATTTACTTCTGTTTTCTCCTAAATAACAACCATCCATCCTTAACAAAAATTTTTGCCTTCTCTCAGATGCTTCTTAGCCAAAGTAGATGAAGGTAACTACAGCATTAAACAGTTCCTCATAAATCAATCCCATCAGGCTCTCCAGGTAAGGGACAGTCTTCTCTACCAGAATCTGTTTGAATACCAAAAATATTTCTGGATTGCCTCCAGCTCATCTGTACATGAAGCATATGAAAGAGAGGTGAATAGTGAGCGGGGGAAATATTTTTGTGGAAGTTAAGTAAAGTTCTCTTCACAAACGAAGCAATAGCACTGAACACTCTTTGCTAGCTAAAGAAAAAAAAAGTAAAAATGGAAAAAACTACGAGAACCAACCCTGCAGGATGAGTTTAGAGATATCTGGACAGACCAAAACAGAAATATTAAGATTTATAACTAGCACATTCTGAAATGTGGAATCAGGGTCCTCATTTTGAGTTCATGTCAAACAGCTTCAGTAAATTCGTGAATATTGCTTTGTAAGTAATCCTTAGATTCCCTGAGTGTCTTGGCTTTTTATTCCCACCCAACCATAAATATCCACTGGCTAAAAAGCCTGAGTTAAAGGCATTCAAAATGGGAGGAGGACTGGAGAGAGCGAAAGATTTCCAAAGTGACTACAAGGCTGCCAGTTCAAATGTAGTCAGAGATGCTGACACCCAATCAGTGTCTGGTGGCCTACATGAAATTAATTTGCAGTCTCAGTTTAGCTCTTCGTAGACAAGACGTCCACATCACAGAAACCACCACCACACTTGACCCTTGTTGGTCATCTCAGCAGAGAGGCCAAGGACTGAACGGGCAGGGAGACTGAGCTACCCTCCAGTTAAGGGTTAAAGCGCATCGGTGGGGCCACGTGTGGGAAGCTTGCATGGTTGCTGCCTGTGCTGTACCTTTTCTGTGGAATAAAGAAGACTTCAGTCTCCAGGGTTTTCAATCTGACACCTTTCACGAACACTAACATTCACTAAAAAAACAAAAAACAAAAAGTATGTTCAATAATAAATCTCTGGGAACTGTAAACACAGCAGTGATTTTTGGAGGGTTCTAGAGTTTTCAGTGTCTAAGAAACCAGCAAAATGGACCCCAATGGAATCCTGCCAGCAACATGTATTACAAGCCTTTAAAAGTAACTAAAATAACAAACCTCATGATCAGATTTATTTCATCTTCCTTGGTCCACTCAGTGCCCCCACTTTGTTTCCAGTTGAGATAGTTGAGCCACTTTGAGCGGCATTGCTTCTCGGAGCGCGTCCCGACCCGCTCTGCCACAGCAGCCCAGGATACACCTTGTGTGACAATGTCACCTGGCTCTGTGCTCGTCAGCTCATGCACTACTTCTGCCAGCCTTTTTTCTTCTTTCTCTGTCCACTTTCCTGAAAGAGAGAGAAGCTCTCCAACTTAACTAACAGCAGATATTCTGTTTTGATCTGCAGCACGCCAACAGACATTTATCTTCTGTGCCTAACACCTCATTCCAGATGCAACTATTGACTTGTGCAGAAAACCTAACTGTTCTTAATTACTAACAATTTATATTGTTTCCATTCTTGATTAACAAATGCACAGTTTCATTGTTCTGCTGCCAAATTTCTTTCTCTTCGTCTTCCAGATGAACAAATTTTCCTGCCATTTAAATATATACATTACAAAATAAACAATACTTCTGAAGTGCATCTGTCTCTTAAGTGACACTGATATACAGTATATGTTTATAAACAGCAAACACAAGGGGAGGGTTTTTAATCCACTTCAATAAAATATGCTCCAGTGGAATAAACATATAATGGATAACGGACTGCAAAAATAAACTGAGTATTCTGATCTTTAAGAAGTGAAACTGGAGAAACTTACACCAAATGCATTCTAATCTGACCCCAGATTTCACACAGTGAGTTCCTCAGTTCAGAGTTACACCCCTCTGAAAACAGTGATGACAAAAGGTGACAGAATTTTAACCAGAACATCCATTTCTGACACCAGCATTTACCTCACCTGTGTTGCAGGTATCCTTCATCAGTCTGCAACGATCTTTTACAGAGGAGGCACTTCTCCCCAGGGCAGCTCCTATTGTGGCCCAATCGTTACCGTGCTTTACTCTCAGTCTAAAGAGAAACATGCTCACATTAGTACTATATCCAGTTGGGAAATTACCAAAATATCAAATCCTATCTAATAAAAACAGGGTGAATGTGCAGTTCACAGGCTTAAAGACACTTTGATACTTCAGTATTTTTCTATCATCACTGCTATTTTTTCTTTGTGTTTCTAGAAGCCTTTTGGGCCAGCTAAACCACAGGATACTCCTTTATTCAATGCTTAAAACATCCAACTGTCTTGTAGGAACATTGTGGGGGTGAATGACTGTTAGACGCAATATAAAGGTTGAGACAAACAGCCACCTTCCATTCTGTTACAAGTTCCTCAAAGATTTTTAGGTGGTATAGAGAGCACTTGAAAAATCTAAATGAAAACCCAGGCATCCTACAACTTGAATAAAGCAAAACACTGCATAATCACATTCATAATTTTAATAATTATTTTCCTCTCCCACATTAGAGCAAGTTGCTTAAAATGTTGTGCCTTGACAGGTTCTGACACATCTGGAACCACAGGCTCCTTATGAACAAGGCAAACCAGCTAAACTGATCCCAGCATATCCATCAATGCAATGAAATGAACTCCCTTCCCTCCTTCAATCCAACAGTTTCTTCAAACTGCTCAACCCTGGAAATCTGCAGGAAGGGACAGAGTCTGCAGCCCCACCTCCTTGATCTATTAGGTTTATGTTCAAAATAAGGTTCTTTGAGCTGTACTGATAATTTATGTATTTCTGTAATACTTCATAGGGGAGGTCCTATTCTTGACCTGCCACTTTCTTTAGAAATAACCTTTGCTCAGATTTCCTAAAGAAATGGAATTTCTGTTTCTCACAAACATGACCACAAAGATTGACTGTTCTTGTAAAAATCTGAAACATTCCTAGTTACAACAGAAGCTTTGCTTTAGAACTTTGTTGCATATTGTTGTCCTGAATACACATTAGAAAAAAATTTTTAAAAAATCCAATATAGTTTAATTTCTCTTCAGATAATGACCACTATTTTTGGATAGTGCTGGAGCAGTCAAATTTACTTGTAACTTTTCAGTGATTTCATATAAAGAAACCCGTAAAAACTGCTCAAGCTACTAAATACAAACACAGAAGAGTGAGCTTGTTCATAAGACTTACTCTTTAAGCTTTTCAATTTCCTCAGGAGTATACCTAGGCAACAGGTAAATAAAAATACATTATTTTAAACAGAAAGCATACAGCATAATTACTTTTATTTTACTAACCACACAGTACACATTCAGTTACAAGAGATAAAGGAATTTCAGCAGTAAGAAGCAATCTGACTGAATGCTTTGAAAGAACGTGAGGAACAAATGCCATTTTCCACATCAGTGCATTTCTAACGTTATCTGGTCTAACACTCCTCTCATTTGTCAGGAAAATTCCTTGTTCTTGGTCCTCAGTTACTAAGAACAGAATTAAAATTTTGCGTATTAGTCTCTCAAATAAAAAACTATTTCTTCCTTCCTGTCCCAATTCACAATCCCCATAGAGCTGGCTTTGCATAAAAAAAATAAAAACAAACAAAAAACCAAAAAGAAAATCAGCACTGAGAAGGTACTTTTAATTTTCAACTACCTTCAAAAACTAAAATCCAACATCCTTTCTGGATGGATGGCACCAGACCACTGCTTTACAGAAGGGCACACGGTGGAGATCAATTACCTCCAGGTCAAAGCTCTAGGAAAAAGTTACATCTCAGCAGACCCATGCTTGTGTCCAATCCTCTAATCATATCAGAATCTGCTACGAACCTTTGTTTTTTTAAAGTTGTGAATAGCACCAATTTAACACAACTATTGTCAAGGTTATTTTACTGGAATTCAGCAGAGGTGACATGATCAGGAAGATTTGTTTGGCTACAACCTTCTGTCTCACACAGAACATGTCAAACATAAATACATGACCCTACTCATACCAATAAAACCATGCAGCATTAGAGGTTTTCATACTTTCCAACATGGTTTCTGTCATCATACATGCGAAGAACTCTTCTATAGACAGCAAAGAGAGGCCGATTCAGACCCCAAGCTATTGTCCTGTAGAAATCTTTTCTTTCATCTTTTGACATTTCAAATATAATTTCAGTGGCATCTTTTATTCCACGGGCCTAGAACAAAGCATTTAAAAAAACAAAAAAAACAAAAACAAACCACAAACAAAACACCTTAGATAAAAGTCTCCTGGAAATCAAAAAGCAGAACACTTAAGAATTGAAGCCATTATGCAACTTTTTGTGTATTACAAATACTACAGTCCAAAAGTAAAACTGAGTATTTATGGGTTAGCTCCCTCAAATACAAAACCCTGAACACTAGGTTTTGTTGTTTTGGGTTCTTTTCACACTAAAGTCCAGGTAGACACAGAAGCTCTAACTTCCATCCACATTTAAGAAAAAAATCTAATATTTTAAGATCAAAAATTGAACCGTTGAATAGAACATCATGGAAAATGTACTGTGGTGGAATTAGCCTGGGGTCATACAGGAGAAGGTTGTCAAACAGTGTTATATCAATTTATTACGTAATTTTAGATATTACTTATCTGAAAGCAATTTCTTTTAATTAAACTATTATTCTTGTTTTGATGGAAACTCAAAGTAAATACAGTCAAAAGCACTGGAATGAAGTATGAAAGGAATGCTTAACTGTAACTTCTTAGTTTAACTTCAGCCTAAACTAAGAATCACTCTATTTAAACTATTCAAAGCAGTACAAGAAAGCAAGTAAGTGGGAAAAGACTGAATCAAATGATTTACCAGTAACTCAGAAAAGTTATTTAGCTAGCTTCAAAAAGCTTCACTGGGTATAAAACACAGTATTACCTATGAATGATTTTGTGGCAGAAATTCTAATACATGTGTGGGCAGAAACACTTTCTACAACTAATTCTGTGGGATGAACATTAAGTTCAGGGCTTTTTTTTTTTTTTTTTTCTTAACCACAAGTGAAGGATGGTGAAAGTGTAATAACCAGGCTATAAATTCTCTGTTGTAAGAGCTCAGCTCAAATATCCTCAGCTGCAAGTCTACCACAAATACGACTTATGGGCAATTATCACCATCAGTGTGTTAACTGCAAGCCCATTTACACTGAACTCTGACACCAACACATTAAGGGGAAGAAAGCAGACACAGCCATCCTGTTACTGTAATAAACAAACAGGGATATAGGATCAAGGAACTCTGGAAGTTGTATTCCATGCTCTGTAAGGAAAATTATCTCTACTGCTAGTGCAATTTTTTTCCTCCATCTTCATCAAAGGTTTCATGAATAACCAATATATATTTAAGGACATTTAGCCCTGTAAAATGTCATGTCAGGATGCTCAAAATGGGCAATATTCAGTATAAAAATTAAAAGCAGACTTAAATCCTGTGTATGGATACAATTTTCTTACGTATTTCAAACGGGCAATGACCATTTCTCCAACAAACCAGTCAGAATCACTTATGTATGTTCTGGGAAGCCCTAAAGCAAGCTGGCTTCTAGCAGGAACTGCATCACCACACCAAGGAGCAGGTAACATGCTCTAAACATACCTTTAAATAACGCTCAATGTTACTCATCAAAATGTCGATTTCTTCCTTTGACCACATCCCTTGCTTCCACTTATGGCCTGAAAATAGAAACGGCAAAGCAATTACCGAAGTGAAAGCCAGAAAAACAGCAAGAACAGAAGTATCTGACACACGACCCTCACACTGCAATTAACAAAGAAAAGATTAATTTTAGCTACTAAAAAGCTAACCAGAATTTTAAACAGATGTTATTTCATAACTGACAGCAACCATCAACTAATGTTTAAATAATGTGAGTCAGACTTCTCTTCAAAAACATCCATATTTTAAAAGCAGAACATAAATTCCTCTATGTGCTGTCAAGTCATATTTTCAGAGTTTCTCTTCAGCCGCAACTAGAAAATTTGTCTTTAAACTGACAGCTGAAGTTTCCACGCTCTCAAAATGATTCCAGAAGCTGGAACTAAAAACGTGACTCATAATATTACTTGAGGAATTGGCAACAACGTAGGCTTCTCTTCTATGCCTTAACACTCCCCAACATGTGAGTAGTGCCACCTACTGTGAATGTTTTTCATAGAGGTAAATGCTCTGCTTAGTGTATTTTGACAAGCTGGTCCCCACTTCTCTCCTTTTTTTTTGCACTGAGAGTAATGCTCAGGGGACACAGTCAAGATAAAAACTCGTGGTGAGAGTTTTAGTTCCCTGAATAAAAGTGAAACAAATAGAAATAAACACAATGTTCCTCTCTGTCTAAGTCCTTAGTAACTACAATGTCAGCTGAGCTTTAAAGGCAAACCCAACCAACTTTATTCAGAGAGAAAATTTCAAAAATTAGGTCTATCAATAAAACATTCCTACTATAAAATACACAGATTATCCTTTTTTCCCCTTATGGTCATACCATACTTTTAATTTAGATTATGCCAGTGTGACCCAGTTTACATACTGGTGTGTGCTGGCTACCTGCCCACCTCTGCTCAGAAAAATCAGGGTACTTCCTTCTCAGCCTGCTAATTACCAGAGCTGAGAGGCAGAACACATGAAAGAGAGTGTTTACTCAAATCCAATTATAATGAAAAGTACAGGCATTATTACCAATTCCACTGGAACTCGTGAGAGAAAACTCTTTCTGTGTACCCAGTGGATTCAATCTCTTCTTCCAAAATGACAGAGACAGGGCAATAATCTATTACTGTTGCTGTGGTTCATACCTCTATCCAAACCTCTGACCTGACTTAATGGGACACTGCTACTCTTTATACGGAATAACCTTTAATGCCGAACTACTTTAGGAAAGGACGTATATTTTGCACTTCCCTTGTTTGCATATTCGGTGTCAGGATTATCATAACCTGCCCACAGGTCTGGAAATAAAGCATCATCAGGTGGAAACTGCTATAAAATTATGAGCTCGGGCAACACACGCCAAATTCTGAGCTATTGTAAAAGAAGGCACATAATGGCATTCCTCCACTGCTGATCTCTGTGACAAATCACAGAGATCACAAAAAAGGTTCAGCTAGTACTGGTTCTCAAATATTTTTCCTGGCATATTTTACTAGAAATGTCTTCCTCAAATTATTAATCTCTTAATTGGAATCTCAGTGCCCTCATCCATTTGCAGCTGTAAATGCCCCTTGTTATCACTATGATTTACAGTCAGTTGATATGTCTGGGAGACAGCTACAAATACAGTAGGTTTATGAATACACTGAATAGCTTTGAAGCCCTTTAATGAATTAGAGGGACAGAGAAAACAGGAAGAAATTACTTATTATCTTTTAGAAACAACTGTTGGTGCACACATGGGATCAGCAAGCGGTCACTGACAGAGCTGCTCAGCTCCTTTGCTCTGAATTTTTCATATCCAACACTCAGGCCAGTTTTTCACTGACTCAGAAGTACACTCAGCTCACTGGACTAAAACTCACTGGGTAAGAGATCATTTGCTCCTGTGAAAGAAAAGCATTACATTTTTTCCTAAAGGTTTCTAACAAAAAAGGGAATTGCTTTGAACTGACTGAAAAAATATTATTTTTCTTCTACAAATAGGAAAGGTCAGAACAAGAAAAATAGTAGAGAGACAGGAAACTAGAGAGACAACACATCTTCATTTGACATTAAGTTGTTTCTCCAGGTTCAGAAAGGCACTTACCCTGGGGGAGAAAGAAAAAATACAAGCTCTCAAGTTCAGCAACTAATACATGATTGCACAGCTTCATTCTGAAAGGGAGGAATGCCAACGGGGTAGAAGTTTAGGAGTGGCAGTGATTATTTCAGTAGGTCCTGGTCTGCATGAGCCATCCTCTCAGAAGCACCTCCATCCCAGAAACTGTTCAATATGCATCACAGCAGCCAGACTAAGAAGCCCTGCCTGGAGGAAGATGCACTACCCCGAGGATAGATTGTGGTTTTTTTCCTGGTGTACTCCTCTCTGCTGCAGCTTCCCACCTCCTGACCAGGCAAACACAAGTGTCTGCCCCATCTGGGCCAACACTCAGTACCTACAGTTCTTCCCTCCCATGGCACTGCAGTCACTGCCACCACTGTAGGCACAGCCCATTTCCAAAAAGCCAGACCAGAGATTCCTTTATGCAACTTGCAAAATGTTCTGAGACATTTGGAATAGCTTAGCTTTTCACAGGATAGGAGAACTGCATTTGATATCTCCTACCTTTATTGGTTAGAGAATCCTTATCCTCTTTGGTTGTGAACCAGGCTTGACTAACAGCTGACACTTCTTCATTGCCCATTGGGGAGATTTCATCCAGCTGATCATTCTGAAGAATCTTAAAAAGATCAATATGAAATTACCCAGTAAATATCTTCCATTTTTTATATCACGTTGCAATTAACATGGAGGCATAACTTGAAGGAAAATGGAATCAGCACACCAAGTCACCTTGTTGACTGTTCAAAAAGTGCCTTTTTAAACACGACACTGAAAGTACATTCACCTTTCCTGAAACACCTGAGTAAGATTCAGCACCTTATCATAGGGATGCTCTGAGAATTGTTTAGGTAACATTCTTTTTCCTGTTTAATGTAAATAGGAGTCTCACTGGCTTTGGTGGGAAGAGGACTATGCCCAGCACCTCCAATGTAGAACTCTGAAACACGGTACACACCCACAATGAGAACTGCATGTAATTGCTAGACAAAGCCTATTAAGGCCTGTTATACAGTTTAACTTATAATCAACAAATGACAGAAATATCAGATTAATTTGTCTTCTATGCAGATCACCACAGACTAAGTGACTACCAGTGGACGGTCACCTCTTCTACTGTTTGCTATATTGCTCTTTGTGCAGTAAGATACACTACAAATAACCTCTCTCATACATAAAATGATTCAATTACACTTTTATAGAACAGCATTTTATAAACCAGATCCATGCATAAATACACTAGTTTCATATTAAAATAGTTTTGTTAATTTAAAAAGCCTTTCTGGTATTTATCTTTTCTTTTCAATTTAAATAAAAACATGTATCGAGGAGATAAAATTTCGAAGTTTTACTGTACCTGAATCTGTGTAACAGTTCCCTCATTAATCTCATCTTCAGCTACCTCAGTGGTAGCAGTCATGGTCACCTCAAAGCTCTGATCATTTTCTGAAACTTCAGAACGGGTAAGTTAGTTGCACGCTTTACCATGGAAACATTTTTTATGCTACCAGTTTTATAAATTGCTACCTTTGAACTGAAAATTCTGAGAGAGCCTTATTCAGTATTTATTTGTTGACACAGTAAAATAATTAAAATGATTATCAGCTGCTCCCCTTCATAAAATTTAAATATGGGTTTTGAAACCTTCAGTTTTACATTTGACTACAACTAAGACCTAACGTGGAACATATAAACAAAAGGTGTTTGATATGATGCAAACATTTGGAACTGTATTAATATTTCCTTTCCAACCCTACCTCTGGTATTTTCCAATTACTAAAGGATAAAATTCAAATCTTTTGGCTGCACTCTTTTTTCCCAGTTCTCCTTCAATTTCAACATGATGCTGCCTTCACTTCTAAGGAATTTCTATTAAGTTCCACCAAATAAACAGCCACTCTAGGTATTGCAAATCGGTATTTTACCTAGATCTGGTTTTGCCTCCCCCTGGGAGATTAAGTTCACCTAATATTCAATAATCTTCCTTAGATTAATTCAGTATTCACCCTACCTTCTTTACAACAGTGTCTACCTTAAAAGGACCATACACCTCAATATTACTTAGCACTGAAATGCTAACAATACTGTTTGATCATTAAAATAAGCTAATCTCTCTTTGCAGGAGGAGAGCATCTAGTTTGCTGTTCATTCACTTATCCTTCAGCTTATTCAATGCACCTGTGCCTCCAGGTCTCCATCTGTAAGGCAAGTCTATTTTGCCAGTTCTGTACAAATACCAAACACTGCAAACCATCCAAGGGTATCAGAGATAAAGATGACACCCAAGTCTATTAATACAATTTGAAAAGAAAAAAACCCATGCAAAATATTCTAATGCGATTCAAAGAGTCCACTTTTTACCAACAGATATCTTTGCTGCAAGAGCACACAAAAGAACTTACTTGGAACTGCAACAACGGAAATGCACGGAGCGGAATCATCCAGGCTTTGATCATCCTCTGATAAGCAAAGCCTCTTGTGTGGAGGTTCAGTGCTGTCTTCAGAGTCTACTTCATCAGCTTCTAACAGCAGAAACATATGCAGGTTACTTCCTGGTAACTAAGTGCAGCTTTGCACAGAGTTCTAACAAAGTGGGCCAAAAACAAAAAGTAGAAGCAAATATGACAGGGTGGTTCGGAGCTTTATTGCTGCCCAGGAACTCGGTCTAAGTTACGGGCAGATACAGTTCACATGCTTTCCTCAACACACATTTTCTGTGAGATTTTCTTTGTAAATTCCATCCACAGTCTGTCACAGTAACACCAGTCACTTATTACACAAATTTGGGTACATGCTTGGTTCTAGGGATGTGTTTCCACTGAAATAAACCGGAGCAGCTATATCCCTGTTGAGCACTTAGAGACAATTTTGGGATTCAGACCTAAGTCCACACTTAATTCTTCTTTAAACTGAAACAGAACAAATTGTAGTACCATAAGCCTCAACTGCAGCATAGTAACCCCAGTAGCTGGTAGAATCTGGGGGCAGGGGAGTATGATCGTCAGATCAATCAAAAGAAAATTAAAAAAATACTATGCAATACAATTCTATACCATTTTGAGGGCAGTGAAGTATAAGGTTCCCTTCGGTGTCCTGAGTCAAAGTCACAGAGTTCACGGTTTCTACTGTCACTGTGTCAGACTCTTCTTCAACTGTGCTCATACTCAAACCTGAAAGAGCAACACACAGATTACTTTTCTGCAGTTGGACTCTGCCTGGACCATAACTCTGCTTCCTGTATCCCAAAAAAACAGCATAAACTTCCACAGTCTGCTCCTTCACGTGAGATATTCACAATTGAAGGCATTCACCCACCTTTACTTTCCTGCATACTTCTACATTGCACAGGGTGACATCGGAGAGCTTTAAGTTACTTTTTCAGTTAAAAATAGCACCTAAACTCCCCATTCAAAAACACTTGCAACTTACTAATAGTTTGGGGGGTTGGTTTTTGTTGATTTTTTTTTTTAACACAAACCTAAGCTATTACTTTTTCAGTATTTCTAAATTCTTCAGATCTGATGCTTTTTGTCTAATATTTGTTTCACTGTTCATTTCATAATTCTACTAATATATTCCCAGGAGAAATGTCTTTCTATAAGGATAAAACAACTGCCAGTCCTTCAATAAAATTACTTATCGCCCCTTGAGCTTGTTGAAGATTTGGTAGATCTTTAAGCACATGTGGTAGTTGATTCCTCGAATGAAGTGGTATTACCCCTCTGAAGGTGTCAAAAATTTCAGATACACTGACATTTTATTTTTTATCAGAGGGTTCTCAAATTTACTTTCACCTCTACCATTAGCAACAGCTCCTTGCCATGTGCAAGTGTAGGAGGGAAAAACTTCCTTGGGATTCATCTCCTTCTCAGTTTTACAGCCTGTGCTCTATCCTTTACTGAAAGCTGCTGTTTGCTGTATGGCTGTAGTACTGATTTCAGGAACCCAATGAGGCATCCTTAACTCTAAAACATGAAGAAAGACATCCAAAGCATTACAGCTAAATTAGCAGACTGGAACTTTTTCAAACTAGCTTTGAGTTGTTCATTCAGCCTTCGGGGAGTGAACAAATTGGGCCAAATTACACAGATTCCCTTTCTCATGTTCATATGCACTTTCTGAATAACTTTTACTACATGGACTGCTGCAGTAAAAATTCCCAAAGTTACAAGAAACACCATGGAGGATTATTCTTTTACATGAACTTGTAGTGATAACATGCTGAAAGCCCCTATTTTCCTCTTCTAAAGGCTTGAAAGACATGTGATTCCTTTTATTAAAACACATCAGAACAATCACGTATTTCACCTAAAGCTCTTGTAAAATCAGTGGAAACTACAGCACCAGTCACAACAGGAGATACAGCAGACCTTTTTTATTGAAAGACTGAGCACAGAGACAGCAAAGCTGCGTTGTTCTTTCAGCAGTTACTCAGGACTTGCTGAAAATCAATCAGTGTGTTTACAGGATTTGGCTCCCAAATCACAAGCATGGGGCGGTCAGGGCTGTCCCTCTGCATTCTCTGCCTTGCTGGTTTGCCATGTTAGGAGAGAAAAAAGACACAGCGTAAAAGAGGTCCATCCAGAGATCCAAACATGGCACTTCCAGAGGCGGGGAGGAAGATACACCACACGAGCAGTAGCTGCCACCCTGACACTTCCATACAGAGCTGTAACGGAATAAACAGCCAAAGCTGAGGCAGCACATCCAACAGCAGCACCGGCTCCTCGGATCAAGCTGTCAGTTCGAGCTCCCAGGTATCGCAGAGCACCAAACACTGGGCACTGCACATTGTTCAAGGAACTGGGACTTCCCAAGAAACAACTCCTCAGTGGAATCCTGGACTGAGCATGGTTTTGTGACTTTTTGCCAATGTCCCAAGAATGGTTTATTCCCATCAGTAAGTTGAAAAGCCAGTAAGAAAACAGGCTCTCCAGAAAAAAAATAATGTTCTGTGTAAGATACTTGAGATTTAGCATATTCAGAGTTTTCCGAGTGAAAGCAATAACCATAACCAAGCCCTGATAAAAATTTTGGAAGAATCAAATCCTTGAGTTGACAGAAAAAATTCCCATTAACTTTAATGGATATGGCCTTGGACCACAACTGAAAAGTGAATTGAAGGAAAATAAGGAGTTAAGTCGAAGTCAAATGCATTTATTTTGGACATTATTTTTTATTCATTGGACTATACAAATACAAGAAAATTGAAGGAAAAAAACAACCAAGCAAACTTGTTTTTTAAAGACACATTAAACCCCAGGACAGGGGTGTGAATCCATGAGTGCTTGGATCAGTGACCAAAACCAGGAATAACTGTGGTAGTTCTGACTGAACAGGAAGCAATCTCCAGCCCACACAAAAACTCACTGGTTTACCCTTCAGTGATCAGATGTACCACAAATGCTGAACATGCACCAAATATGACACACAATGAGACCGCTTGGAGTTTATGGTGAGCTCAGTGGCCAAAGCCCAGTGCTGCTGCTGGAGCCAGTGCTCTTCAGGTTTCTTAATTAGTGCAAATTATGACCTAAGTAGTCTCATCCCCTCAGAAATACCACCTTATTTTCATAACTTCACCAAGTGTGCTTTTGAAAATGCACTACTTTCTATGTTAAACCAAAAACTCTAATATTTAATTTTTAATGAACGACCCAAGGCTTTTCTCTAATCCTTGATTCAGACACACTCTTTACAGAGATGCCAATCTATCACTAATATTTCATGTTCTGAAGGAGGGTTTGCTTTTGGGAAAGGGAACACTGCTGGATACGCCTACACCAACAGTATGGATAGCATATTCTTAAGATTTCTAAGAAAGCACCTTAGAAATTGGTGTAAATTCAGTAAGCATTTTTTTGCCTTGTTGGATTTCTGTGTGTATTTACCAAACCCAACATTTTCAGACCTGCATTACAATTTCAAACATGCAACATGCAACTAAACAGATGGGAAAATACTTTGCCTACAAGAACCATTTAATACAGAATTTCAGCATAAGTTTTCCACTAAAGCTACATCATAGAGCAGTTCTTATTTATTCGGGAAGCCTGCAGCAGACTTAGGCAGGTAAAAGCCTCACAACACTGATTTCATACCAAACTACAAAAAATGTGAACATTTCAATACAAAATTCCTGTAATTCCAAATCACCCTCATCAGGCAGATGGGCTCAATTATTCTGTGGGCTGTAAAAATTAAGCACTTCTAAAAAACAGTACTTTTACCCTTTAAGACAGAATTCTGTCATTGCCCCTAGTTATTAACTGAATGTTAAGTCTAGTCTTCAGTGGACTGTCGTAAATCTTTTAAAATTTCTATTTGAAATTGCTTTAAAGGCTGTGTTCTCTGCACTGGGCAATAAGTATATTCATTAAGTCCTGTAAAAAGCAAAAACTGAAGATTATTAAGGGAGGTTTCCAGCTATTGTGGCATTAAACTGGAACAATCACATGGAATGCACTGGGATGTCAAGGCATTCCTTCAAGAATAACACAAAGGAAAGAAAGTTATTACAGGACCTCGTATTTTGGGAAGCCTGTATTTTAAGTGTATTCCATACCAAGTCAATACTTCCAATATGTCATCAGGAGTTTTTCCGCCAGTTCTCTCATGCTGTTATTCATAAGCAAAAAAAACTCCCAAGTTTTTGTCACCCCAAATGAGTTACACTCTAATTTAAAATTCCACCATGCAGAAATTGCCTCTAACAGCTGCAAAAATGAATATGAGAAGGAACCAAACGGGACAGACACCAATCACAAGGAGCCAAGGGTCTGAGTTTGAGGCATACAAAGATTTATTAATCTGTATCAGCATGAGGCTACAGTCCTTTAGGAACAGCTACATTCTACTCACCAGTGGTATTTAGAGAAGTGGGCCACCAGAGAGATGGAATATATGGGAGACACAATGGGACAAAGTGTTCTCATTTGCATTGATCCAAATTCGGCAGAACTCCATCAGTTCTGGCCTATCCATTGATATTTTCATAAAAAGCATGCTTTAAATGTCACATGGCAAAAAAATAAACAAAACAAAAGCTATGTC
>NW_020956124.1:258051-259225 GCF_003031625.1 Empidonax traillii
AGAAGTGGGCCACCAGAGAGATGGAATATATGGGAGACACAATGGGACAAAGTGTTCTCATTTGCATTGATCCAAATTCGGCAGAACTCCATCAGTTCTGGCCTATCCATTGATATTTTCATAAAAAGCATGCTTTAAATGTCACATGGCAAAAAAATAAACAAAACAAAAGCTATGTCCCAGCTCTTTTAAAAGGAAAAAACAAAATCACCAAAACCAGAGAGTTAGAAGTTTTCTTTTTTGGGAATAGAAAATGTCTCTCAGGGACAAGGTTATGCCTATGATTAAAAGATCTTGATAAGTCTGGTATGTACTAAAATTGCTTTTCCTTCATGTAAATGCGGTTCCATTCAAAGCATTACAGTAGCTCCTTCACCTTTATAAACAATGGGAAGAAATTTTGCATGAAATATAAACAGTTATTATCCTAACTGATAAGCAAAGAAACTTCTCTTTTGCTTTTTGATGGGCAGATGAGCACAGAATTAATGCTAACAAATAAGGAATTATTAGAATATGTAAAACACAGTAAAGAGGTCTTTATATAAAAAACCTAGTAATTTTAGGCATTCTACTTAAAGAGTTTTAATTGATGTAAGATCGTTTCAATAAGTCATAAAACATCACCAAGTCACTGATTATTACAACCACGTGCAATGATGGAAATGAGAATGAGAGATGTGTCCACCTCACTGCAAAAAAACACATCTCCTGGTTTTGCAAAGGAATTTTAACTATGCTGTCAAGAGGCCAAGTTACATCTGTGGCCAGAGCGGCGCTGGCAAACAAACAGCATTTTCTAGATTACTTCAACTAACAATGGCCAGGTGGGGCCGAACAATGGTAACTCTTTGTGAATGAACACACACAAACACTGTGTCTCAGCTAAAGTAGCTGGTACAAGTGTAATACGCTTCACCCAGCACAAGGGCACAACCAAGAACAGAGAGACCTCAAAAAGAGGTTGGGGGGGAAGGGAAAAAAAAAAAAAAAGGAAAAAAGGCTTTTCAGCCCGGAATAATCTATTTTGGCAAAACAGAGAGCGTAACTCTAGTGTAGAAAAAAAAAACTGGTTCCACTCTCAGATGAAACCCCTGATCTTGGCAGAGTCGCACATTTCGGACTGCACTTAAAAATAAAACCCCCAAGCAACCACAAATCACAAATGCCGGTG